>NC_133332.1:99688447-99990447 GCF_042186555.1 Aquarana catesbeiana
GTGTTAATTTAAATCTTAATAAAAGTGTGTATGCCCTTGTCCCATTTTCAATATACTGTATATGGCACACTAAAGCTTATTTATACAAATGACACCACTAACAACACTCACAGAGGAATTTCAAAAAAGAAAAGCAGGGCAAAGAGGTAACAAACCTCAGGGACTTTAACAGTGTTAGGTGTAGAGATCAGAACTCATTAGGTAGCATTAAAATTTAAATGATTTTATTTAATAAAGAAGTAAAAACATGAGAAGGAAAAATACATCTGTATAACAAGGTACACTGAATTAATGAAGTACGGTATATACAAACAAAGCACAACCATTCACTTGATAGAGTTTCTTCAGGAGATTACTGTTGTGACTCTTTTTATACTAAAAATGAAAAAACAGTTTCAATATATCTCATGAACGTATTGAAAAACAATGCATAAACATGATTAAACATGCAAATTGGCATAGAGTAAAAAAAAAAAAACTATGCATAAATTGTTTGCAGGAAAAAACAAAATATCAAAACAAAAAAGGGCATAGAAACATATGGACACAGAAAGGAACCAAACCTTACCAAAACTGCTTCAATCTCAAAGAGATGTCAATGTAGCAAAAATGTGGCAATAAAATCAGTTTATGCGTGTAAAATAAAATGGGCTATATAAAGCACACATATGTGATAGCTGGTGCAGTGAGTATTAAACAAAGCACCCATTGCCCAGCAAAAGTTTAAAGGAAATTACCTTAAATATAAAAGAAATTGAATCAATTAGTTAAACTGGTCCTGCTGACAGTAAATAACTAGATGCAGGTTTTAGGAACACCGGACACCAATGGCAAAAAGAACCTACAAACAATGCTGGAAAATATATTGAGTCTAATGCAGTCTGGAGCAATGCCAGAGCGAATAGACAGTTTAATCTATAGAGAAAGAGGGAGAAAAGACATCTTACCGAACAATTTCAACAATAAATCATAGAGATCTAAGGGAGATAACAACTCATCCCTATACAGGGATCTCAGACAGACTGTGATGGCTTGTAACCGCCATTTAAATCACCGCCGAGTTGCGGGCGTACTAAGTAATGCCATTGCGCATGCGCCGGCGTGACGAACGGCACAAGCGCCGGAGACACCCTTTTTTGTTTTGATATTTTGGTTTTTCCTGTAAACAATTTATGCATAGTTTTTTTTTCTTACTCTATGCCAATTTGCATGTTTAGTCATGTTTATGTATTGTTTTTTAGTACGTTCATGAGATATATTGAAACAGTTTTTTTATTTTTAGTATAAAAAGAGTCACACCATCAATCTCCTGAAGAAACTCTATCGAGTGAAACATGTCGAGAGTGGTTGTGCTTTGTTTGTATAGGCATCATTAATTCAATGTACCTTGTTATACGGATGTATTTTTCCTTCTCATGTTTTTACTTCTTAATTAAAGAAAATAATTTAAATTTTAATGCTACCTAATGAGTTCTGATCTCTACACCTAACACCGTTAAAGTCCCTGAGGTTTGTTACCTCTTTGCCCTGCTTTTCTTTTTTGAAATTTTTCATATTTGGGATGTGGTGTTTCTCTGTTTGATTTCTCCATCTTGCCCTTTATCAACACTCACAGAGGAATGAATCGTCTTTCGCTGAAGCCACATGATTCCCTAGTAAGAAAAAGACAACTGAAACAATATAATCAGCGAGGGGACAGGAAGACCAGTAAAAGTAATGAGAATGTCCTCCAGACCAGGTGCAGGCAACAGCTGACCAGCTTTATTTACATAGCCTATACTATATGATACCTCCTTATATTGTACCGCTCAGTGTTCAGTACAGGGTCAGTGCATGTATATAGTAAATATTTATCAGTCACTGTAATAGTAAGGCTCTACACATAGATTTAAAAAAAAAAAAACAAATTTGTTCTATTCACAATACATCAAAAATTAAACTTAAGTGGGTTTAGTTCTTACTGCCTATACTGTTTTTCACTATTTGCTTTCCATTATTTTATATGATCATTATTTGGAATATGTATTCAATTACACAGCAGCAACTGAGACAACTGTAGACAGCAGCATTGTTAGTCTGGGGCGAGGGTAATGTAAGGCCAGCAAATTTGGATGGACTTTACTAACAAATTAATGCAGAACTCCAGCTAACACTTTTAAGCTGTTACAGCGACAGTGCACACAGAAGGTGCAATGAATGTAAAAAACCTTGAGTCTTTAAAACCACTTTAAAGCAGTTGTAAACCATGGCTGTTGTAGAAAAAAAAAAACACCTGCAAGACAATGGCATAATGTGCTAGTATGCATCGCATGGGCCCGTCCCCCTGTCAGAACCCAACAGTTCAGCAGGGGAGATCGCTGTACTAACGTTGGATTGTTAGTACAACGGCTCAGTCCGAAGCTGACATTTTTTTTTTCACTCAACCCAATGGTGTCTACTAGGCTTAAAGTGGTTGTAAAGGCAGAAGTTTTTTTTATCCTAATGACTTCTCTGCATTAAGAGAAAAAGCCTTCTGGGTGCAGCAGCCCCCCCCCAGCACCCCCCAATACTTACATGAGGTCCCTCTCGATCCAGCGATGTCCACGAGTGCCTCGGCCTTCCGGGACTCTCCCTCCTGAGAGAGAGGGGGCTGCTTGCACTCAGCAGGAGGGAGGGGCCAGGAGTGACGGTGAGGGATCCGAGAAGAGCAGGATCTGGGCTGCCCTGTGCAAAACCATTGCACAGAGCAGGTAAGTATGACATGTTTGTTATTTTTATAGAAAAAAAAACAAGACTTTACAATCACTTTAAAACTTTGCACACCTTTTGTCTTGATACAAATGGAATGCATTTAGCTAGTTCTAGTTGAAGGATCTAATGGGCTTTACAAACAGTTTTCAAAATTCGTCCCTAGATATAAGTGAAAGTTTATTTGCTATGACCATAAGCTACAATACATATTCTCTCATTGTACTGTGTGTAGCGCTGCCCTCTTGAGGGTCGCAAGATAAATCAGTAACCTCTAGTTGCCCTGACCCTGTGAGTCCTCTGCCACTTCTGACACCCTGAGTTCAAACATTTTTTTCCAACTAGATAACAGCAGCAAGAAGGAAATACACCAGAATTGATTAAATCAGAAATAGTTTACTCAATGAAATGATAGGGAAAGAAGTCAAAAAGTCAACATAAGTTTACACCTTAAAATGTTAACTCCCAAAGAATGTTATTGATAGCGAAACAACTATCACCTCTAAGATTCAAACATTCAACAGTGAACACTATAATCTCTATGCTCAAATAAGTGCATATATATAGACTGGGCTATCGCCCCCTCACCACACTGGAACAGGACATGATGATGATCGTCTATGAGGATGATGACCTCTCAGGAATGTGGCTCAAGGGATGACATCTGACCTCCGCCGCACCGCAGCATGGCTCTAATCAATGGGTGGATGGAACAGAAGTGGCCTCCGAGCTGTCGCCAGACAGTGAAGGGGAACTGTCAGCAGGTGTCCTTCCAGATATCTGCTGGGTAGCTCCGCCAGAGCAGGCCGTGACTCAGCTGCAGCTCATTCTGTAACAGATTCCCTGCATGCAGATCCACGCCAGTACCAAGAGAGCGTGCTAGGCCTCAAGCCTTCCCTCTTATAGCCTCTCCCAGTGGTCTGCTCTTCTCCATCAGCCAGCTGGTAGTTGTAGTTTCACATAATACAGCCATAACATAATACAGCCAGAGGGCGAAATCTATCCGTATGGACTACATGTCCTAAGATGCTTTGCTCTGTCTTGTCTATGAATAAGAAAGCAACAGGACATCCCACACTGGAACACTAGAGGGAAACAGCTCCCCCTGAAACAATGCCACACAGCGTCATCTGATTACAGAAATAGATAGGTATCCAGCTCCTGGCTACATCCCCCCTACTTAAAATCTTTGGTCCTCAAAGAGGCAGGGATATTTCAGCTTTTGCTAGAAAAAAAGGGTTAGTCAACTGTAACCAGTATTCAGATTCAAATATTGACAAATGTCTGGATTCTGCTTAAACCACTTGTACATATTTTCAGGACTTTTTGCAGGAGTAAAGTTCCATTCAGTACTTTTTACAGGAGTAGAGTTCCTTTCAGGACTTTCCACAAAAGTATAGTTCCTCTCAGAACTTTTTACGGGAGTAGAGTACCTTTCAGGACTTGTCATGAGGGTAAGGTCATGAGTCCCCTCAATAAGTCTGGGCTTGGAGTAAAGGGCCCCGATTTGAGATCGGTAAAACCAGCCTCATCAACGGCATTGAAGTTCAGTACATTGCTTTCCACCTTCTTCCCCCTCCAGCAATGAAGTTTCCTTCTCCGTGTGACTTCTTGACTCCATTACAGGTAAATATCCCTCTGTGAAGCTAATCAAGTCTTCTTTGGCTGAATTCAGAATTGGTCCAGTACTTCCAGTTTTAGGAGCATCTATTCCTCTAGGCGGTAATGAAGTATTCATTTCTTTCTCAGGTGACTTTTCCACCTCTTTTGTTGATCTTTTCCCTCTGGTCCAATTACTGACTCCTGCTTCAGCATCAGCAGCTGAGGACCACAACCAGCAAGGCACTATCTCCTCATCCTCACTCTTCTTGTACCGGCACCACCTGGCAACTGGGAAGTCTCAGATGAGAACGAGTTCTGGGTGGACTTGGTTCCAAGGGAGGTGGAGAAGGAACAGGAGGCACACGAACTGCATTTGATAAAGGAAGCAGATGATTACAATGCCACATTTTGAGAGGCCCTAGCTTTCCTTCAGGTTTGATTTAGTAAACTGGTAATCCTGGAAGCTGCTTACAGATGACATATGGTTGAGGCCTCCAGCGATCAGTCAATTTATGTTTTCCTGGCACGCCCAAATTCTTTAGTAGGAATGGGCCGAACACCCCCTGGTTCGGTTCGCATCCAGAACATGCGAACGGACCGAAAGTTCGCTCGAACACCGTTAAAGTCTATGGGACTCGAACGTGAGAAATCAAAAGTGCAAATTTTAAAGGCTAATATGCAAGTTATTGTCCTAAAAAGGGTTTGGGGACCCAGGTCCTGCTCCAGGGGACATTTATCAATGTAAAAGGAAGTTTTAAAAATGGACGTTTTTTCGGGAGCAGTGATTTTAATGATGCTTAAAGTGAAAAAATAAAAGTGAAATATTCCTTTAAATATCATACCTGGGGGGTGTCAATAGTATGCCTGTAAAGTGGCGTGTGTTTCCCGTGCTTAGAGCAGTCTATGCAAAAAATGACATTTCTAAAGGAATAATAGTCATTTAAAACTGCTTGAGGCTTTAATGTAATGTCAGGTCCCGGTAATATGGATGAAAATCAGTGAGACAGCCCCCCAGCCCATTACCAGGCCCTTTGGGTCTTGTATGGATATTAAGGGGAACCCCGCACCCAAATTAAAAAAAGAAAAGGCGTTGGGCCCCCAGGCCCTATATACTTTGAACAGCAGTTTACAGGCGGCGAAAAAGACAGGGACTGTAGGTTTGTTCTTATGTAGAATCTGTTTGTAATTTGGAACAGGTACATTTTGTAAGTGTAGCTCCAGCCAAAAAATCTATTTGAAAGCTTTTTGGAAAACATAGGGAAGGGTTATCACCCCTGTAACATTTGTTTTGCTGTCTGTGCCCCTGTTCAGAAGATTTCACCTCACTTTCTGTCCCAATGACAATTGGATTTTGAAAATTTGGGGTTTTTAAGGGAAACAAGGATTGGTGATAAATCAGTAGAGGAGACACCTTTTTCCCATATTAACTCTTACAGGAGACAATTTTCCTTCCTAGGGGTAGATTTCCTCTCATTTCCTGTGTCTCCCTCCGTTTGTAAGTAGGAGTCGTTTGTAAGTCAGATTTTTTAAAATAGGGGACCGGATGTATATACTATACGGCCTGCCCTATACATTCTGTGGAAAATTGGGCCTTAGGTGTTGGTGGTACCAGAACACTGTAAGCCCTCAGAGTTACTCTTGCTGGACGCTGGAATGAATTGTAATTACATGCCCCTGTTAAACAGGGGCAGAAAAATTGGGCCTTAGGCGGTGGTGGTGGCACAACACTGTAAAGCCTCACAGATACTTTTGTTGAGCGCAGGAACTGGCGCTGCTGTGAAATATTAGATCAAAAATTGTAATTACACGCCCCTGTTAAACAGGGGCAGAAAAATTGGGCCTTAGGCAGTGGTGGTGGTGCCACAACACTGCAAGCCCTCACAGATACTCTTGTTGAGCGCAGGAACGAGCCCTGCTGCAAAATATTACAGCAAAAATTGTAATTACACACCCCTGTTAAACAGGGGCAGAAAAATTGGGCTTTAGTCACTGGTGGTGGTGCCTAGAACCAAGAATGTTCTTAGAAGCTATCAACATGAACATTGAGGAGCAACAGAATAATCACTCAGTATAAAAGGCTAGTCACATCAGTCGGTTACATCAGCATCATTTGCTTGGTAGCTGGTGATCCAAGAATGATTAATTTTTATGAAGGTGAGCCGATCAACCGAGTCGGTGGACAGATGCACTCTGTGATCAGTTACAAAGCCTCCAGCAGCACTGAATGTGCGTTCCGAAAGAACGCTGGATGCAGGACAGGCCAGTAGCTCAATTGCATACTGTGCAAGCTCTGGCCAGTGATCCACCCTCAAGACCCAATAACCCAGTGGATTTTTGGTTGGAAAGGTCTCCAAGTCAGATCTTGCCCCTAGGTATTCCTGCACCATGTACAACAGACGCTGGCGATGGTTGCTGGAACCGATCAGACCTTGGGGCTGCGGACTAAAAAATTGTCTGAACGCATCGGTCAGATGGCCACCTTCTCCACCGCTCCTTCTGTGACTGACCGAAGCCTCAGCAACACACTGTCCAGGAAGACCAGGAAATTGTAACCTCCCAGGCTCTGGAAACGCATTGCACAAACCTTTCTGCAAGGCCTCCCGAAGATGTTCCGCCACCTTACCCTTGTAACATGGATCAAGAAGGGTTGCCAGCCAGTACTGATCCCTCTCCTTGATACCACGAATCCGAGGGTCCTTTCGCAGGCTTTGCAGGATCAGGGAGGCCATGCAGCGTAGGTTTGCTGAGGCATTCGGTCTAGAGTCCTCTGGGTCACTAAGGACGACCTGATCCGCAACCACCTCCTGCCAGCCATGTACAAGTCCATGGGTTTCTGAGGCCTGAAAATGATCCCTTGAAGACTGCTGCTGATGCTGAGTGCCAGGCTCCACCTCCATGCTGACACAATCCTCCTCCTCTTCCTGTGTGATAGGCGGGCCTGCAGGAATAAAGAAGAAAACAAATGCGCAAAACCAAGGGGAGCCAAAGCAGCTAAAGAGGACTAAGAAGCCGCCACACATACGGCAGTGTTCCCACACAGAAAAACAATAAGGTAAATAGAGATATGTGGCGCTAACTCAAAGTGCATAAATGTGATAAAATAAATATAATCCAATTCTTCAAGTAAAGTGCATAAGCGTAAAGAGCAAAATCACATAAATAAAGTGACTAAACATCCTTTAAATTCATAAGAAGTGACATTGGATAAATAACAGTGAAAATTCATGAAATATGACATCAAATAAATAAACAAATCCAAATGAAGGTGAATAAATCCAAAAATAGTCTAATGCCCCGTACACACGGTCGGATTTTCCGATGGAAAATGTCCGATCGGAGCGTGTTGTCGGAAATTCCGACCGTGTGTGGGCTCCATCGGACATTTTCCATCGGATTTTCCGACACACAAAGTTGGAGAGCAGGAGATAAAATTTTCCGACAACAAAATCCGTTGTCGGAAATTCCGATCGTTTGTACACAAATCCGACGGACAAAGTGCCGCGCATGCTCAGAATAAATAAAGAGATGAAAGCTATTGGCCACTGCCCTGTTTATAGTCCCGACGTACGTGTTTTACGTCACCGCGTTTAGAACGATCGGATTTTCCGACAACTTTGTGTGACCGTGTGTATGCAAGACAAGTTTAAGCCAACATCCGTCGGAAAAAATCCTAGGATTTTGTTGTCGGAATGTCCGAACAAAGTCTGACCGTGTGTACGGGGCATAAAAGTGCATCAAGATGAAAAAAATCACAAATTTAGAAAAAATTGAAAAAAATCGCATGAGATAAAAAAAGCCGCATGCAATAACAAAAATCCCATAAAGTGCAAAAAAGTGCAGAAACGCTATAAAAATAGCCAAAAGTCGATCCAATTAATGTAATACAGTTCCAACATGAACAAAGTGAGTCTTCATAAAACAGTTCGTGCAAAAAATAGATGAAAAAAGTACAAGTGCAAACGATGAAAGGTGACAGATTCCTCTTGATAACCGTACTCCGTGGTGCGCCCCACGTTTCCCCCAGCCTCTCACCTCTAGCAAAGACCCCTAGGGTCAAGTCGAGTCTGCAATCAGGAAGTGGATGAAACACCATCAATCAATCAGTCTCCTCCGATCATCACAGGTCTGGCAAATCTCCAATGGAAGGCCTGAAGTTGGGCAAGTTGGGTGGAGGCATGCAATAGAAAGGAGTATCCCAATTGTTCAGTTTTCAAAACAGGTTTATTCAAAACAACATAGTAACTTACATGTACAGCATAAAATGAACAGCACAGATCCCAGTACTTCCAGTCTCGGCCGCGGCCGAAAGTGGTGACACCTGACTCTTCCCTGACACGTATCGTCACCGCCCACGTGACTTTATCAAAGGGTAAAATGAATACTGTCTGGATAAAGGGGGCCTTGAGTGGTAAGGAAGTCCTCCTCTTCCTCCCTCTGTTCTGCCTCAAGTGCCCTGTCTATTATTTCACACAGTGTGTGCTCCAACAGGTAGACAAGAGGGACAGTATCACTGATGCATGCACTGTCACTGCTCACCATCCTCGTGGCCTCCTCAAATGGTGACAGGACAGTGCATGCATCCTTGATCATGAGCCACTGGCGTGGCGAAAAAAAGCCAAGCTCCCCTGACCTTGTCCTAGTGCCATACTCGCACAGGTAGTCATTGATGGCCCTCTGCTGCGTGTGCAGCCGCTGCAGCATTGCCAACGTTGAGTTCCACCTGGTGGGTATGTCACAGATGAAGCGGTTCTTGGGCAGGTTGCATTCCTTTTGGAGGTCAGCCAGCCGAGCACTGGCATTATATGACCGTCGGAAATGCCCACAGACTTTCCTGACTTGCCTCAGGAGATCTTGTATGCCTGGATACCTGCACAAGAACCGCTGCACCACCAAATTAAGGAAGTGAGCCAAACAGGGAACATGGGTGAAGTGTCCCTGTCAGAGGGCAGAGAGGAGGTTGGTGCCATTGTCGCAAACCACCATTCCAGGCTGAAGCTGGCATCAACCACCTCTGAGCCTGCCCCTGCAGAGCTGCCAGAATCTCTGCCCCAGTGTGGCTCCTGTCCCCTAAGCAGACCAAATCAAGCACCGCATGGCATCTTTTTGCCTGAGTGCTTGTGTAGCCTCTAGAACGCCTACAGAGCACCGCTGGTTCCGAGGACAAATCTGCACAGGAAGAGGCCATAGAGGAAGAGGAGGAGGAGGGGGTGGAGGAGAGAGGTGTGGCAGAATCACCACTATCAGCATTTTGCAGCATATGCACCTTACCGCTGACCGCCCTGTCCAACGAGGCCAAGACATTGCCTTCCACATGTTGGTAGAGAGCCTGAATGGCCTTCCGAGAAAAAAAAATGGCATTTGGGAACCTGCCACTGAGGTACCGCACATTCCTCAAATTCTTGAAAGGGGGCAAAGTCTACCAGTTGAAAAGGCAGCAGTTGGAGTGCTAGCAATTTAGCCAAACTAGCATTCAGTCGCTGAGCACGTGGATGGCTGGGACCGAATTTCTTTCGCTGGTTTAGCAACTGGTGTAGGGAAATTTGCCTGCTACAATCGGATGTTGGTGTACCACTAGAAGATTGCCTGCAAGTGCTTGGGGCACCTAATTCTACACCTTCATTCCTCTCAGTGCAGGTCTTTGAGAGGACTGAAGTTATAATGGGGTTGGAGATCCCAGCTGATGAGGAGCAAGGAGAGGTCAGCCTTGTTCTTTGGTGTGGGTCTTTTAAGCACTGTTGCCAATGGACTGAATGGGAGCTCGACATATGTCTGGTCAAACATGTGGTGCCCAAGCAGCTGCTGTTTTGGCCACGCTTGATATGCTTCAGACATATGTTGCAAACAGCAACGGTGTGATCTGCTGCACATGTGTCAAAAAAGGCCCACACCAAAGAACTTTTGGAAAAAATGCGCAAAGTCAGCAGCGCCCTGCGCATGCGGAGCTCTGAGGTGTGCCCTTAAGCTGGCCCCTTGAGAGCATCCTGCGTCGTTGGAGATGTGCCTTCTCCTCCTCCTCTCTGCTATCTGGCACCCACGTAGAGTCAGTGACCTCATCATCCCCTCCCTCCTCTCCACTGGAGCAAACCTGGCAGTATGCTGCAGCTGGGGGAACATGACTGCCAGTTTCTTGTCCTTCTTGGGCACCCCCTCTCTCTGGGCTCACGTTACTGCCTTCATCCTCAACCTGGGTACCATCATCAGAGCCTTCAAAATGCTGCGCATCCTCCAGCAGGATGTACCCTACACTGTGGTCGAACAGTTCGGGGGACTCCTCAGGGCATGATGGTGGGGCTAGGGAAGGAGTGACTGATGACATTGAGCCAATGGAATAGGCCACTTTGGCAGCTGCATTTGCAGACAAAGTACCCTGAGCCCGGGTGACAGGGGATGAGGAGGATGAGGACGGCTTGGTCATCCACTCTACCAACTCTTCTGCATGTTGTGGCTCAACATGGTCAGCTGCCGAAAAAAAAGAATAGCGTGCCCCACGGCCACGTGCTGAGGATGCACCGTGTCCACGACCAGCACTGTTGGCTGTAGATACAGAGCCTGCTTGCCCTCTTTTAGAGGCCTGTGAGTGTCTGCCTCTCCTTGGTGGCCTTCCAAACATACTGTACAATTAGATTAGCAAAACAACACCTGAAGTTTACTAAAAATAGTACACCAGGAATGGCCTACAGTCAGGTATAGGCTTGGCTAGACTATATATATATACAAGCCTTTATATATATATATATATATATATATATATATATATATATATATTTTATTTTTTTTCTTATTAATAAAACTTTCAAGAATTTTTTACTTTTTATCTGCCAAAGATACAAAAATTTATTTATTCCCCCCCAAAAAAAGGAAAAAATATTAAATCCCTTCCCACCCTCCCCCTGTCTCCCCTCTCCCTCTCTCTCCCCCCAATCCTCAAGACTCCATAATTATCATCTATCTCTCTGTATTCCTATACTCTAGCCATTTCGCCCAAGTCCTATGGTATTTTTCTCATAGGCCCTCCATCAAGTGAATTGATTCTTCCATTCCTCTTGCCCATTCCACTCTCATTATCCACTCCCTTAGCCTTGGGGCTTCCGACCCCTTCCAGCAACGCGGAATCAGTTCTTTAGCCGCGTTTAAGAGATATGGGACTGCTGACTTGCTATATTGGGGTATCTCTTTCTCCGTATCATGAAACAGACACGTCCATGGGTTCTTGTTAACCTGCTTCCCGGTTATTTGCTGTATTTCACCCAGAATTTCCTCCCAATACACCAGTATTTTGGGGCACTCCCACCAAAGATGTGCAAGAGTACCAACTATTCCACATCCCCTCCAACAAGTTGAGGGGGTCTCAGCGTCGTACTCGTGCACCCTCTGGGGCGTCTTATGCCACCTCGCTATCGCCTTGTAAGCCATTTCATATGTCCGAGAGTCTCTTGCCGTTAGATATACCATCTTTATTATCTTACATCTATGTGCCTCATCTTTTAGGTCTCCTATTTCTCTTTCCCACTTCTCCAAAAAAACAGGGTGCCCTTTGCTCGCTTCCCCCCTTAGTGCTCTGTACAATTTAGATATGCTACCCTTCACACTAGTGGGGGTACTTAATAACTTTTCTAGTTGGTTCTTCCTCTCAGTGGTTGTGGTAGTGACCGTGCAAAATGCTGTATCTGAGCGTACCTCCATTTGTCCAATGGTTTGTTCCCCCATGCCTGTGTAATTTCAGTGTAAGTGTATAATCTATTTCCCCACATCACACCCTGTAATTGTATTACATCTTTTTTTGCCCATCTCGTGAAATATAAGTGCTCCTACTTCCCCGGTAGAAAATAATCAGTGTTCAATAGTGATATCAGTGGCGAGTTATATTCCCAGTGAAATCTCTTACTTACCCCATCCCAAATTTTAAATGTGTTCCTAGTCAAGAAATTAGTTCTGTTTCCCAACTCCCTAAATTGTGAAGGAATCCATATCAATTTTTCTATGTCCACCCCACTCAGTGCTATTTCTATATTCACCCAGCTTTTCTCTTGTTTACTATATAACCAATCAGTGATCCTCGAGATACAAATGGCTTGATAATATTTTTTAAAATCCGGAGCTCCCAACCCCCCCTGTTTTTTGTCCTTCACCAAAGTGTCATATGCTATCCTAGGGTGCCTACGTGCCCAAATAAACCTTAAAATTATAGACTGTAATTTATCAAAAAAAGTAACAGGGAGAACTATTGGAGTCATTTGGAAGGTGTATATTAGCATGGGCAGCACAAACATTTTTATCGCATTTATCCTGCCAATCCACGACAGAGCTCTATATCTCATCCTACCTAGTAGATTTTTGATTTTGTTGAGTAAGGGAATATAGTTAGCAGCAAACAGTTCCCCCGGTGTTGGTACTAATTTTATACCCAAATACTCCATTTCCCTCTCACACCATGCGAACGGGAGACCAGATTGAATTGCTCTCTGCTCCCACTTAGGGATTGATATATTTAGGAGCTCTGACTTTCTCATATTTATTTTAAAGTTTGTCAATCTTCCATAGCGCTCAAATTCCTTGAGCGCCATGGGGATTGTTATTCTAGGGCAAGTAATATAACACAGTAAATAATCGGTGAATGCTGCTACTTTATGCTCCCTTGCTCCCACCCTTATTCCCTTAATGTCCACATTCTTACGGAACGCCGCTAAAAGTGGCTCTAAAGTTATAACGAACAAGATCGGGGAGAGGGGGCAACCCTGTCTTGTCCCATTAAATAACTCAAGGGTAGAAGACAGGGTTCCATTTACTCTAATTCTGGCCTTGGGATGCCTGTACAACGACAGGATCCATTTCATGATCCTCTCCCCGATTCCCAGATGCTTCAAAGTTACAACCATAAATCTCCAATCCACTCTATTGAAAGCCTTTTCGGCATCGATTGACAATAAGGCCACTGGAATATTGCTCCTAACCGCTTCCTGCATTAAGAGAATTGTTTTCAAAGAATTATCCCTCCCCTCCCTTCCAGGGACAAATCCCACCTGGTCATTATGTATCCACTGTTTCAAACCAACTTTCAACCTATCTGCAAGTATTTTAGCAAAGATTTTTGTGTCTATGTTTAGTAACGAGATTGGTCTGTAGCTTCCGGGGGATGCTGGATCCTTTCCTTCTTTCAAAATAAGGGTAATATAAGCTAGCAGGGACTCTTCTCGGGACTCATCACTCTCGCCCAGGGCATTCAAATAATTGCACAGTTTGGGTACTAAGATTTTAGAAAATTTTTTATAGTATGCTATGGAGTATCCGTCGGGGCCCAGGCTCTTTCCCAGGGCAGTGTTCCTTATCGCTTTTTCTACTTCCTCCTGAGATATAGGGGTCTCGAGGCGTTCAACCTCTTCCCTTTCTGCCCTGGGAAGGTCTAGTCCCCGCAGGTACTCCTTTATCATTTCCTTCTTGTTTTCACTCGTCTCCTCTTTCCGACCTACCTTATATAGGGCACTATAGTAGGAGTGAAATATTTTGGCAATCTTAGGCGAAGAGAATTATAAATTCCCCTCTTTATCTCTCATTTTAGGTAAAAAGGTCCTATTCTTTTTTCTTTGATCCTTCTTGCCATCCACTTTCCTGATTTATTACCCTCTTGGTACATATCTCTATTTATCATATAGAAAGCACACTTATTTATTTATTTATTTATTTCAGGTACTTATATAGCGCCGTCAATTTACGCAGCGCTTTACATATACATTGTACATTCACATCAGTCCCTACCCTCAAGGAGCTTACAATCTAAGGTCCCTAACTCACATTCATACATACTAGGGACAATTTAGACAGGATCTAATTAACCTACCAGCATGTCTTTGGAGTACACTTCCTTTCTTTATCTAATAATTCATCCAGATCTCTTCTTTTCCCTATTAGCTCTTGCTTTTCTGGGATCCCCCTGGGTCTTGTGCTCTGTTCTAATTCCTGGATCTTCCTATATAAGCATGTCAACTTTTCCCCCCTTTCTTTTTTTTTTCCCTGCTCCAATGGCAATCAAAATCCCTCTTATATATGTTTTGTGCGCTTCCCAAAGGGTGGCCCTGGATATGTCCTCTGTATCATTTGTCTCAAAATAGCTCTTCAATTCCTGCTCTATTTTCTCGGCTGAGTCTGGGTCTTGAATAAGAGAGTCATTGAGTTTCCAATTCATCCTAGGCCAGACCACGCCAGCGATCTCTACCTGGATTTTCACGTGTGCATGATCGGACAGGGTGATTGCTTTGATTTCTGCTGCCTTCAAATAAGGAACCAGCTGATGTTCTATTAAAATATAATCTATCCTCGAGAATGATCTATGCGCATAGGAAAAAAAAGTGTAATCCCGTTCCTTTGGATGTCTTATCCTCCACGCATCCATTAACTGAAGGCGCATTAGCATTTTTTTTAGTATCTCGCCTTGTGTACCAGGTTTTATCCCGCCCCTTGATGTATCCGTCTTGGGGTCCATGCTCCAGTTTAAGTCCCCTGCTACTATTAGTTTGGCTTTTTTAAAAGTCTCGAGCTTCATCAAAACTTTCCTTAAGAAATTCTCTGCGTTCCTATTAGGAGAGTAGATATTCGCCACTGTGACCCAAGTATCGAACAGTTTCCCCTTCACGAAGAGGAACCTGCCCCCTGGGTCGGCCAGTCGCTCCTCTTCTGCAAACATCGTTGTTCTGTCAAACCCAATAGCCACTCCCCTTGAATGTATTGATCCTGCGTCCCCATAGAACCACTTTGGGAACAAATGTGATGCCAGTCCCCTTCCTGAGTGCGTAATATAAGTTTCCTGCAAGAACACCACATTTGCTCCAAAGAGCTGCAGCTCCTGGTTGATTTTATAACTTTTTTTTCCCGTATTCAATCCCCTTACATTATACGTAACAAAGTTTACTACTCCCATATTTCACCTAAGATAGGAGCGTCTGGCCGATCCCGTAAGGCATAACAGGAGAGGAGAGGAAGGGAGAAAAAAAAAAGAAAACACCCCCCCAATCTCAGCCCTCGAACCCTCCCTCCCTGCCCCCATCCCACCAACCCCCCTCCCCCCAGGTCTGGAACGAATCGCCTGTGATGGCTAGGCAGACCCCTCTGTTCATTATATGGGTCCGGTGGTCTCCATCTATCTGATACCACCTTGCACCCATATTCCCTATTGGGCTCATGTCACAGATGCCCCCCGGTCCACCCTGGTACCCCCCTCCCCCCCACCCCACCCAGCTCGTGTTAGCACTGTACTACTTCTCCCGGATATGTTTCATTAATACTAGCTTGGATTACCCATTGGGCCCCCTCCATCCCTCCACCCTATTGTGCTTCGCGTTAATGCTACCCTCTCTTCGACTCCCCAACCCGGAATGGGTGGGGGGGCAATATCCAACTTGTGGCAAAAGTCCTCTAGGTCCTCTGGGAATCTTAGCAATGCCGTTCGCCCATTCCTTTTTCCAATCAAACAGGCTGGGAACCCACATTGATAAAATATCTCTGTTGATCTCAGTAGACCTGTCAGAGGTTTCAACAGCCTCCTTCTTGCGAGGGTCTCTGCTGACAGGTCTGAATACACCTGTAGCTCTGCCCCTTCAAAACTTAAACCTGTCCGCTGTCGCAGTTTTCCCATAATTTTATCTTTTTCTTCCTCATAATGGAACTTTATTATCACATCTCTCGGACTCTCTGATGCGTTTCGGGGGTATCGTGCGATCCTATGGGCTCTGTCTAGCTTCAGGGGGTCTGTTGTTTCTCTGTCCAATAATGGGTTTAACAGCTGCTATAATACTGACACCAGATCTTCCTTCCCATATTTGTCTGGGAGGCCTTTGATTCGCAAATTTTTTCGCCGACTGCGATTCTCCTGGTCTTCTAATTTATATAGGAGACTTCTGTTAACTTTAGTAGGTCTTTTAATTGCTTACTGGTATCCTCTAACCTTTGCTCATGGTCTTCTAATCTATCCTCCATCTCCTCCACCCTTTTAAGCACTTGCCCAATATCTGTTCTTACAGCCGCAATATCTTTTTTCAAAGAGATCTCCATTTTTAGCAGCATCTCAGCAAGCATTTCTTTGATGTCTGGGACTTCCTCCTGTGCTAGCTGCTGTGGGGGCCTTTTCCCTGCTGAGAGTTCATCATCTCCATTTCTCCCGTGTAGACCATCCTGGGCCTCAGAACCACTCGGCTGGTAACTTGCAGTTTTACCTTTATTCTCCTCTGCTGCCCCTTTCTGTCTATTGATTCCTCGGCGTGTGGGTGCTCCTAGTCTAGGGCTTCCCTGTGATTCTTCTAGTATGCTGGACTCGGCCAACAAATAACGTTGAATCCCACCTGGGCTCAGTGCAGCCGTGGTGCCCTTATTGCCTTTAGTTGCCTTTCCCCACATCTCTCCAACCCTCAGGACCATCCACCCTATCCAAGTGTGTTGGTTCAGACCTATAAGGGTATCCTGCGATTCTTAGAATAATTATACACAGAGAAGCGAGGGCCAACACCTGCAGGACCTCCTCCTTTTAACCATACACAGCCGATTATGCAGCTTAGGTCAGCCTAAGCACGGGCCTCTGTGTTGGTTCCACAGAGTCTCTCCAAGAGCCCCGGGGGGACTAAGGCGAGAACATGCAAAGTGATTTTACCCGATAACAGTCTTTATTCATGCAGTACCGCTGCCTGAATCTTTTAAGCCCAAAGTGACAGAGTGATAGGTAAACCTTTATAAGCCCAGATGTTAACAGATTATGTGTTAGCAAGAGAGTGCCTCTTAAATAGTTATTACCAAGCCCGCATTAACATCCACGCCCAAGCTTAGGGTGCTCGACTCTTCTTAAGCTTGTCTCTCACCTGCCTCTCTACCCCTCTGTCCCAGCGATATACAGTCACTATATAGTCCAAGGGACCCTGAGAGCTGTTAATTGGGGCTTTTAAACCTTTTTGGATCTTGAGTGTCAAAAAAAAAAAGGATCTTTAAGCCAGCTTACTATGGGGCCAAATGTAAACAGTTCATATACAATCAGGAAAATGCATCTTATATGGTTATTGTTATTCTGTAATTATTTCTGCAATCCTGTCACGTTTATAGTTGGATCTTTAAACCTTAATTGTCCAAATGTTTTGTGAGCTAGCAACAGTCTCTTTTTTCCCCAATATAGGCTTATTCAAGGGTGAGTCATCGTCTTTAACCTTTATTCCATTACTCCCATTTCAGGGGAGGGTATAGGCATGCACAGACACTCTCACCTCCTCTCACCTCTTCCCGTATCCTGTATCAGTATGCACTTGTAGCAACTCACCCCCCTCCAGCTGCTGCTTTACCATATCAGATTCCACCGATCCACTCTATCCTGCTTCTATCCTGCTTCACCATCCGTCGTTCTGAATTCTAGCACCCGCGGGGTGCTACTAGAGATGAATGGCTCTTGGCTCTTCCCCTTACCGCTCTCCGGGCAGAACGAGCATTGCCTCACAGCGCCAGCGTTCCTGGCATCTCCTCCTCACTGCCACGAGCTGAGCGAGTGCACGGGGAGGACAGCGGCTCCAGGGCGTCCTCGGAGCACTCCTACGTAGTGACGCGCCGCCCCATCCTTGGGAAACTTCCCCTTATCAGCCTGGTAACAAAAGAGGAGCCTGTATATATATATATATATATATATATATATATATATATATATATATATATATATATATGAAATACACTGCAGCTAACTGAATCAACTGCCTGCCTGAAGCATATTAGAAATAGAAACACTACAGCAGGAACGGTCTGCAGTGAGATCTAGCTAAACTGGATACAGTGTATATATATATATATATATATATATATATATATATATCAGTCTGACTGTGTATATATATATATATATATAAAATACACTGCAGCTAACTGAATCAACTGCCTGCCTGAAGTAGATTAGAAATAGTACAGCAGGAACCGTCTGCAGTGAGATCTAGCTAAACTGGATACAGTGGATATATATAGCAGTCTGACTGTATATATATATATATATATATATATATATATATAAAATACACTGCAGCTAACTGAATCCACTGCCTGCCTGAAGTAGAATAGAAATAATACAGCAGGAACCGTCTGCAGTGAGATCTAGCTAAACTGGATCAACTGCCTGAAGTAGATTAGAAGCAGTACAGCATGAACGGTCTGCAGTGAGATCTAGCTAAACTGGATCAACTGCCTGCCTGAAATAGATTAGAAATAGTACAGCAGGAACGGTCTGCAGTGAGATCTAGCTAAACTGGATCAACTGCCTGCCTGAAATAGATTAGAAATAGTACAGCAGGAACCGTCTGCAGTGAGATCTAGCTAAACTGGATCAACTGCCTGAAGTAGATTAGAAACAGTACAGCATGAACGGTCTGCAGTGAGATCTAGCTAAACTGGATCAACTGCCTGCCTGAAGTAGATTAGAAATAGTACAGCAGGAACGGTCTGCAGTGAGATCTAGCTAAACTGGATCAACTGCCTGCCTGAAGTAGATTAGAAATAGTACAGCAGGAACGGTCTGCAGTGAGATCTAGCTAACTGAATAAACTGCCTGCTCAAAGTAAATTAAATTACACACTCTCTCTCTCTATCTATCTTTCTATAACGCCAGCAACACACTACACAGGCGGCCTTATATAGTGTGGGGCGTGTACTTAACCCCCTGAGCCATAATTGGCCAAAGGCACCCTACCCTGCCTTTGGCCAATTATGGCTCTGTTTGCTTACGGTGCTGAAATTAGCCAAAGCATGCAGGTCATAGTGCATGCTTGGCCAATCATCAGCCAGCAAACCACTGCGATGACGCAGTACATTATGGGCCGTGACGCGCTGCTTGAATTTGGCGCGAACGGCCCCATAATGTTCGATCTTCGGCGAACGATCGAACAGCCGATGTTCAAGTCGATCTCATGTTCGACTTGAACAGTCAGCCCATCCCTATTCTTTAGCAGCACTCGGTCCCCTGACTGTAAATCTTGCACTTTCACCTTGAGGTCAAAATTCTTCTTATTTTTCAATTCTCGGGTGGCAGCATGTTCCATAGCTCTCTCATAAGCTTGCTTCACATTTTTCTGTAAACTTTCTACATACCCCCTATGGAAAGTTAAAGAAGTATCATCTGCAGATTTTCCAAAAACCAGATCAATCGGAAGTCGAGCTTCCCTCCCAAACATAAGTCTGTATGGCGAATATCTGGTGGCGCCATTCACTGTACTGTTGTATGCATTTACAACTGTAGCAATATAATTTGCCCATATTGTTTCTTTTCAGTGGGTAAAGTTCCCAACATGTTCAGTAAAGTCCGATTGAAACTTTCAGTTTGGGGATCTCCCTGTGGATAGTACGGTGTAGTTCGGGACTTTTTGATGCCCAGTAACTTGCAAAACTGATGTGTGAGCCGGCTTTCAAAATCTCTTCCTTGATCAGAATGAATCCTGACAGGTAGTCCGTAATGAATGAAGAATTTTTCTACAATGACCTTTGCCACGGTAGTAGCCTGTTGATCTTTGGTTGGGTAGGCCTGGGCATACCGAGTGAAATGGTCAGTCACAACAAGAATATTACTTCTTCCACCTGTATCAGGTTCCAGGCACAGGAAGTCAATACACACCAACTCCATAGGCCCCTGACTCTGCAGATGTCCCATAGGAGCAGCTCGTACTGGGAGAGTTTTTCTCTGAATGCAGGGTAAACAGGAACGGCAATAGCTCTCTATCTCCCTTCTCATATCAGGCCAATAGAACCTATCTCTGACTAAGTGGAAAGTCCTTTCTATGCCCAAATGTCCATGTTCATCGTGCAGAGCTACCAACACTGATGTGTGATGCTTTTTAGGGAGGAAAAGTTGCAATGTTTCCTCAGACTCCTCAGCAGGGCCCCTCCTATACAGCAGATCATCTCTCAGCTGCAACCGATTCCACTCTCTGTGTAATATCTTGACGCTGACTACAGGACTCTTCAACAGCAGCACTGGACCTTGCTTGGCCAGAGCTTCAAGGACTAAGTGGCATTGAGGATCCTGCTCTTGATCAGTTTTTATATCTTTTTTTGATAACTGAGGAAGACTCTCACCTCTCACTTGTGTCAATCCACAGTAAAACTGACGCACTGCAGAAAAAGGAACTCTTATAGATTCAGCTCCTACAGTTCCTTTCAGCTGTTGGACCAGACTGCTGCATAAAAAAATATACAAGAAAAGGAAAAGGAGAACTGCAGCCCCCCTAATAATGAACACCACCTAGGTGGGGTCCTAAAAAATGAAAAAACTCTTTACATGGAAATGGCGCTGTTCACATAATCAATATAAACTATACTGAAAAAAGAATCCAATTCCGCTATGATGAAAATTACCAGCTCAACGTATGGAGTGAATTGATGTGAAAGGTATATGTGGACCTCTACACCAAAACACACATAAATAGAAGAAATATATAGGAAAAAATGTATGTGTACACAGAAAAAACAAAATCAAAATGTCATAGGGTGTAAATAAACTTCATCAAAAGAACTTCATCAATGAATATTCGTCATCAGAAAATATTAATAGGTGTTGGGTGCAACATAACATAATATCTTAAAGGATAGACATATGATGTGTGGGCATAGAATGCCAAAAACTACAGCTATGATTGTGTAACCAATCTTAAGGTATTATATATATGATACTGTGTTTTGAATGTGATAAGAATGAGTGTTACGTGCCTTAAAAATGTGCATATGGACACCAAAATTATATCCACTTATAAATAAATGTGAGCTTCAAATGAGCAAAAAAAAAAGGAACGAAAATAAAAATGCAAAAAATTAAAAATTAATACAGTGCTGGTCTGCACAAAAGATATTCATAAGTGACAAATGACAGGTGCCAGTCCTAAATAATAAGTCCCAAAGATATATAGCAATCAAAATGTGTATATATATATATATACCAAAAATGAGTCCCAAAAATATGTATGGCAAAGAAAGTGTATATGTACACTATAAGAAAACAGTCTGTGAGTAGTGATCCTGTGCAGAGGAAGAATGTTGTGCAATTAGGTGATTCTTCAGTGGTCCCCACTTTCAGCCGTATCACCCTATTGTGCTTGCACTCACCGGAGCGCCCCACCCCTGCAGGGGTAACAGGCGTAGTGGATGTATTCCAGAGGTGTTGGTCCCCTCTCACAAGAGTTGTCCCCTCGAATCCTTGCTGCTATATTCCACCTCTCCAGACGCGGTATCAAGGATCTCCACCGATGGGCGTTACCAAATATAAGGTAAAGGATGAGCCTTATAGTGTGAATCCGTGGAACCAAATTAATATTTTATTAAAATTAAGCTCTGTTATAAAGTTCAAAAGGAGCTGCTATGCTCCGTACCAATGTACATAAAATTACTTTCGTGATCGCCGGCGTGGTGCTGGCTTGCGTTCCACAGCCGGGCTGAGAGAAACCGTAAGTGCAGACAAGGAAGTGACATAGTGCGTGCCAAGTAAATCCCGCCTTACGCGTTTCATCATACGGACGTCATCTGAGGTGTTACCCCTTTGGCGCACTCTACGTCCATAAATACTACAAGGAAGCGCCGCCTCAGCCAATCCAAAAACGTCAATTAAAACCAATTCAACAATGGGGCGGAGGAAGAGAACACTGTTCCATGGCAGAAAAGTATAAATGATTAAATAGCTACCTAACACAGGGCACCATCTAGCGGAAATTTTGTATATGGCGAGTGCGGCTACATCCCTGAAATCTATGAGTTAAATACATGCATAAATATATAATAAAATATGTCAATATGAGAACATAAATTAAGAATAAATAAAATGCAAATCCCCATATGCCTCTGATAACAGGTCAGGGAGGTGTTGTTAAACAAGGAATTGGAAACAAGAAATACAAATGAGTATTAACAATGTCATAAAAAAAAATTGTATTTTTTTTTTAAATATTTATTTATATAAATTTTTTAATACAAAATTACAACCATATGTGGCTCTCCACAACAGCGAGACTACAAATTCATTTTAATAACAGATTCCCGCTTGAAACCCCTTCAAATTCCCCCCCTCCCCGATCCCTCACCCCCTCCCCCCTAACCTCGCCCAGCTGCAGGTTTAAGTATATCTGTTTTACCTAATCAAGTCTGTGTTCTTCTCGCAATCACTCCTACCTAGTCACCTCTTCCAAATAACTCCAAGAATTTTTATAAATCCGCCATCCTGACCATTTATCACCCCGGGTTTCCACCTCCTCTGGGTCCAATCTCCAACCATCCACCCCCTCCATGTTGTATACCTCATTTATACAAAAGAGCCAATCCCGAATACTTGGACTATCTGGTTCCAACCAGTTCTTTGCAATCTGCCTCTTTGCTAGGTCCAGCAGTATGGGTACTGCAGAATTTAAATATTGCTTGATTGGCTCCTCTGTACCATGAAACATACATACCCATGGGTCTTCTGCCACCGTTCTACCCGGGATAAGTTTGGTCAATTCAATTATCCTTTTCCAGAAAGTTTTGATGACTGCACAGTCCCACCAAATGTGCGCCATCGTCCCCACCCCCCCACACTTTCTCCAACATTCCTCTGATTTACCCGGGTCAAATGTGTTCAGTTTGTCCAGGGTGGCATACCACCTAACCAAGCATTTATAATTGGTCTCTGTCCTCCTACTGTCTACTGCTGTTTTAGGTAACATCTTCAAAATTTTCATAAGTGTAGTTTTACTGCAACGTGACCCTAATTCCCTCTCCCAAGACTTAATATACTGAGGCTCCTCCAGCTCCTTTTTCTCGCTCAGGATTTTATAAATTTGTGATACCATACCCCTCTGACACTCCCTCTCATAGAGCTGCTCGAGTGGCCTATAATCTTCTCTACCCCTAAGGGGTTTTGGCAGTTTCCCAATAAGTGTAGAGAGCTGGAGGTACCTCCAAGGATCGGTGGTCAGGTCCCCAGGCTTCTTTTTTAATTCTAAATAAGTGCATATTTTCCCCTCTCTAATTACATCCCTTAATAATAAACTATCCCTTCTAATCCAATTCCCTCCCACCTCCTTCTTACCTGGTGCAAAAAAATTGTTTTCCTTAAGTGATATCAAGGGTGAGTTGTACGTCCACTTATCTTGTAAATGAACCTGATCCCACACCTTTAAAGCATTAAGTGTTGGGGGGCGTGGCCTGGACGGCAATGTGAGAGGACGTGTGTGACCAGAGCTCCGCTGTGGCGATCCTTCTACCCTCATCCTGCACCTAAAATTGGCCTGAAACTTACCCAAAACACTGTGTACCGGCGGCGCAGACATACCGGACCATGTCCCCTCCAAAGAGAAACACCGTTGGCTCCTCTTCCCTGGACAGATACCGGAGGACGGAGCGGGACACTGAGGAGCAAGATGGCGCCGCGCCAGCAACACACGCGGCACCCCCCTCTGATCCATCAGCCGACGGAACGGCCAAGGTACTGGAAGCTATCTCACTATGCCAGACCACTCTGACATCTAAAATTGAGGAAGTTAAGGTGGACATATCACTTATTAGACATGACATGACTAAACTAAGGGAGAGGGTCACTGAGGCTGAGACCAGGATGGGGCGGGCGGAAGACATTATACATCCTCTGCAACACTCTTGTGAGGACCTGCAGAGACAGATACAGCAACTCGCACAGAAGCATGATGATCTTGAGAACCGATCTCGCAGATCCAATCTGCGATTTATCGGCCTGCCTGAGGGCGCGGAGGGTACAGACCCTGCCACCTTCCTTGAGAAGCTCCTGATAAACGCATACGGCAGAGATACCTTCTCTACTACGTTTGTGGTGGAGCGCGCTCACCGCATGCCGGCACGCCGTCCACCTGAAGGAGCACCACCCCGAACCTTTATTGCAAAACTACTGAACTTTAAAGATCGTGATGCTGTACTGCGAATGGCCAGGCTCAAGGGCAACATTCCCTTTCAATCTGGATTCATATCAGCATTCCCAGATTTCTCTGCTGAGGTGCAGAGGCAGCGAGCACGCTTTACAGAGGTCAAACGCCGCCTACGTGCACACCACATTAAATATGCAATGCTGTTTCCAGCTCGCGTCCGCGTGGTTGGAGAAGATCGAGTGCACTTCTTTGAGGATCCTGCTATGGCCTCGGAATGGATAGATCAACAAGATGCTGCAAGAAATCGCCCAGCATGATAGCACCATCGCCCTAACACTGATGTAAGTGCCTTCTTCTATTTTACCAAGATGTTTTCCTGCCTCACCTATTACACCCTCCGGCCTTCACCATATAAGACCCGTCTTCCCAACATCACCGCATGACCAGGAACACTTTAAATCCACAATGACTCTAGCCCAGCATCTACAGGATACCCGGTCCCCTAGACCAAAATACTTCTGATGGGACTTCCGCCACCTTGTCTTTTCAATCTTCAGAACACTCGCCAGCCCTAATCCAGGGCCGCCAAATTATCCTCAATAAGTAGTTTCCGCAGTGGACATGCTGCAATTGGTGACGACACACAGGCTAGAACTTGGAACTGCTCGTCTCCCCCCTTGGCTAAATCATCACACCCAGACACGGGGGGTACTTTAAGAACACTCCATAACCCTAGTCACCTACCCTCTTTTTTCTTTTTTTCCCCCCCTGTTTGTGTTTTATTTTTTTATTTTTTCTTATTTCCTCTTGTTCCCCTTTTTGGTGACAATACCTTAAGTTCTGATGCCACAGCGGAGCATTGGCTCAGGTTAATGGGACACACCCACAGCAGTGGGCCACAGAGGTTACACGTTCTCCATTGCTGGATTTTTTTTTTTATTTTTTTTTTTATCCAGAATCTGTTCGCACCCAAAGGTTGCTAATTACACCGCCACCGGCGCTGCCAAATAGGCTCCCGCTGGTGGGGGTACGTTCTAAAGTGCAATACCCCCTTTTCTTTTTCTTTTTATTTCTTTTTGATCCTTGTTAGCTTTATGCGCTCAACTTTTTGCTATTGCACTAGTTTTGGGATGTATACCCCAGTCAAGTTTGGGGGGCTGAGGGTAGGGAGGGGGGTGAAGGGCAATGTTAAGTTAAGAAACATGTTTAGTGTTATTTCATGTCTCAGAAGGTTAATGCATAGCTGTTTCCCTGCAAGAGGAGGGACAGAGATATATTTACCGGGGTGCGGAGTGTGTTGGGGTGTGAGCCCTCATAATATTCCATGTTCATCCTCCCATTACTTGCCAATAGAGTACTATGGCTAATATAAAATTTCTCTCCTGGAACGTCCGGGGACTCCGGGACAGAATCAAACGCACGGCGATATTTAATATACTTAAATCATACAGAGCGGACATTATAGTCCTTGCAGAAACGCATGCCACAGGACAACTTCAACGAGCGTTGAGGCACCCCTGGATTGGCTGGGCGTTCCACTCCACCCATACTCCGTACTCCCGGGGAATTTCAATTCTCATAGCAAAAACTACCCCATTTGCAATAATTTCAGTTCGTACAGACCTACAGGGCAGGTATATATTCTTACACTGTACGCTTAATGGAATACAGTACTTATTATTGGCATTTTATATCCCTCCCCCATACAACTCCACCTTAATCACAGAGGGTCTATTATATATGACACAACACCCCAACATCCAAAGCATCTGGTTAGGGGACTTCAATATGGTACTCAACCCCCGCAAAGATAGACTACAAACACATCCAAATCCCCACCCCCCTGACACCACTAGATTTGGGCGCACACTAACAGAATTTTCACTTACTGATACTTGGAGATATAAATATCCCAATACCACGATATACTCCTGCTTCTCGGCGACACACTCTACTATGTCCCGGATCGATCTCATCCTAATATCAGACACCCTACTCCCCCTACTGACCGACTCAGGGTACCACACTAGATCCCTCTCAGACCACGCCCCATGCTGGGCCTCGTTAAAGCTGGCCCCAAATAGTGGCCCCCGTACATGGCGCCTACACCCTTTTTGGCTAGATACACTAAAGGACCAAGAGGACATTCACAGTGAATGGAAATACTACTTTAATACTAATAGGAACACAGCCCCTGTGGGTATGGTATGGGAAACATTTAAACTTCACGCACGCACTATGTTATCTTCCCGGATAAACAGAGCCAAAACCTCCTCCAAAGCCATCTTATGCCAGGCCTCTGACAAACTGGACTTGATCACTAGGGAGTTCCAAAATGATCCCTCACAGAAAAGGGCGTCCGCACTCAAGCTTCAAACCCGCCTTGTTGACCAGTTACACTTTGAAAAAGCTAAACAAAAACTTTTTTTTGTGAAGCAACGTATTTTTGAACAAGGTGAACGCGCGGGCAAATTATTAGCACACCTTGCTCGTCAAGATATGAGTCCACCAGTGGTGATTACACTTCTCGGGCCAGACTCTGTCACATACTCAGACCCTCCAACAGTGGCAAAAGCCTTTCAAACATACTTTATGGACCTATACTCCTCAAAAGTGCAAGTCACCACACAAGAGACCCAGACCTTTCTTAAAGACATCCCCTTTCCCCAATTGTCAGAATCTCAGGTCACTGAGCTAGAAGCCCCCCTTAACTTGGATGAAATAGCACTCGCCATAGCATCCCTGGCACCAGCAAAAGCCCCTGGGGGCGATGGGTTGCCACTCGACTTCTATGCGGCCTACTCAGAAATCCTTATACCCGAGTTATTACTGCTGTTTAACCATATATTTGAAACCGAGACCCTGCCTGATTCCCTTCGCCAAGCAGTGATCATAGTGATCCCCAAACCTGGCAAGGACCCCCACCACCTAGAATCCTACCGCCCAATCTCGCTCCTACAAGCTGACATTAAAATACTAGCCAAAATTTTGTCCATGCGTCTTAACCAAAGTATTCTCTCCTTAATAAATTCGGATCAAACGGGGTTCATGCCTGGCATGAATACAGCCATGAACTTACGACGATTATACATGAATATTCAAGCTGATCATGAGAATGTGGGAGACAGGGCGGTGGTGGCGTTAGACGCCGCAAAAGCTTTTGATTCGGTGGAATGGGGGTACCTGTGGGAATGCCTTAAGGGGTTCGGATTCGGGCCCAAGTTTATTAAATGGGTAAAATTACTATACTATTCCCCCATGGCTAGAGTGGTAGTTAATGGGCACACATCCGACCCTTTCCCCCTTGGACGCGGAACCAGGCAGGGTTGCCCGTTGTCCCCACTGCTTTATGCCCTGGCTGTGGAACCCCTGGCCATATCACTTAGATTAAGCCCAAATGTACGAGGACTGACCAAGGGACAACTAACAGAAAAACTGAGTTTATATGCCGACGATATGCTGCTATATCTGGAGGACACTGGCCCTTCTCTCCAAAAGGTTCTTGATATTATTGGGGCTTTTGGGAGGCATTCGGGGCTGACTATGAATTGGTCCAAATCACAGATTCTCCCCCTTGACCACTCACCCCCCCCCCATCATGCGGCCTCCCTGCCACTACAAAGAGTGGCGTCAATTAAATATCTGGGCATGATTATTACAAGAGATCTCAGTGAATTTATAGCAAATAACATCGAACCACTCTTCCCCCTCCTAAAATCTCGCACACAATCCTGGGCTAGACTCCCTCTGGGAGTAATGGGGAGAATTAATTTATTTAAAATGATACTCCTGCCAAAACTTTTGTATATATTTTGGAACTCCCCAGTGTTAATCCCACTAGAAATCTTCAAAAAGATGGATCAAATCATCAACTCCTTCATATGGGGATCTAATAGGCACAAACTTGCTTGGAACACGATTAAAAACCCAACCTCGTCAGGCGGAGCGGCCGTACCAGACTTATACACCTATTATATAGCTGCGCAACTCTCACATTTTTATCATATTCACAAGACTGACGAACTCAGATATCAAACATTGGTATGTGAAAGACCAAATGACGATATGCACTCCCCACTACAAGTCCTATTTAGGAACGAGAGCAGGAGGCGAACAAATAAAATACGGCACCCTTTGCTACACCAGCACTGTCATGTCTGGCGAAAAGCGATCAAAATGTCCAATACCGATTTTTTTCACTCACACACACCCCTATGGCACAACCCTCTTCTGAGGGAACTTCTGACCCTGCAGGGAGCTAACAGGTGGGCTGCTAGGGGCATAGTGTTCCTCTTCCAGGTTATTACAATATTTGGGGTAAGACACTTCCAAACACTCTGTGAAGAGTTTGACCTTCCCTCTACCATGCAATTTAGCTATTTGCAATTAAAACACGCGCTTCAGGCGCAATTCACAAACGGATTTCCCAATCCACAAACGCTCCCACTAGTGGATATCATCACAGGTTCCTCATCAGAAAAACTTATATCTAACCTATACACCGCACTACGTAATAGCACCACGGCCAGGATAGTAGACATAGCAAAATTCAAATGGGAGACAGACCTTGGCCAAATTGACAACTCTGACTGGGAAACTATACTGGAAAATGTACGGAAAACCTCACCTAAGTTACCCGAACGCCTGACCCAACTGTACATCATTCATAAGTCGTATCTCACACCTGCCAGAATAGCCAAATTCTCTTCAAGCCAGAATCTAAATTGCCCAAGATGCCTAGGCACTCCATGCTCCTTTTTTCACTTGATCTGGGCATGCCCAGCAATAACCGAATACTGGACGCAGATCATAAAATTCCTCCATGACCATATGGGTTCACCACTACAACTGGACCCCAGACCGTGTTTACTGGGCCTACTTCCAGACGCCTTGTCCAGACCTCTAGATACACTCCTCAGTGAAACACTCTTCACTGCTAGGAAACTAATTGCCAAACATTGGTTGAGAACCACTTCTCCTTCTGTCCAAGACTGGTTGAGAGAGGTAAATGCGTCCCTGCCATATAAAAAAATACTCTACATACACAGGGGTTGTCCCAAAAAGTACCATAAAATATGGAGCGTATGGCTAACCAACGATAATACCTGTACTACATGATCATTAAGATATACCTACAAGACTATAGAGGATACGACTCTCCTCACCCTAGATAGGTATTTTGGGGTAATGCCCAGCTCGATATGAACGATACAATGTAAATGGTTAACCTAGCTACAATGTCCAATTATGTACGTACCAATACCTCCCTAGCCCGATGTAAATTATGATGGAAATAGTAAGAAGCTGGAATACCTGTAATGCTGTAACCACTGATGCTGATGACATGACATGCTTCTATTTTTTTTGTATGATGTTTTCTGTCAACAATAAACATGTTCTTTTCAAAAAAAAAAGCATTAAGTGTTAGTGTCGGCATCCCTGTGTTAAGTACTCTATATTTGGGTGGGTTCCATATTATGTGATTTAAAACCTTATTACTCATATTGTGCTCTAAATTTACCCACCTCCTTTCTGAACCCCCCTTTGTCCATTCTATAACTCGTGTCAATACCACCGCTTTATAGTATTTATAAAAATCGGGCAACGACAGTCCTCCATTCTCTTTCCTCCTACATAGGACCCTCCTAGTAATTCGGGGCTTTTTGCCACCCCAGACAAACCTCCTTATTAAGCCTTTTAAAGCCCTAAAGTACACCTGGGGGAGGGGGATGGGCAACATCTGGACCTTGTATAGGATTTTAGACAGAATAACCATTTTTACCGCATTTATGCGTCCAAACCATGACAGGAGACGATAGGATAGTCTTCCTACCTCTCGTCTAATTTTGTCTAACAGGGGGATATAGTTGTTTTGATACAGTTCCTTCAGGTTGTTCGATAGCTCAACCCCCAGGTATCTGATCCTTTTCCTCCATGGGAAGGGGAAACACCCCGCCAAGTTATCCTCCTCCTCTATTCTTATATTCAGGTTGAGAACCTCAGTCTTCCCAGGATTGATTTTGAAGTTTGAAACCTCCCCAAATTTTTTCAAATTTTTCAAGATGTTCGGGATCGTTATCCTAGGGTTTGTAATATAAAAAAGCACATCATCTGCAAAGGCCGCTAGTTTGTGCTCCTCTAGTCCTATTTTCACCCCACTGCAGTCTGGATCTTTACGGATGGACGACAACAAAGGTTCCAGGGTAAGGACAAACAGGAGGGGAGACAGAGGACACCCCTGCCTTGTACCATTTTCCATCCGGAAAAGCCCAGAGGTCATTACATTAATTTTCACATATGCTGTTGGGTCAGAATATAATATTTTCACCCAAGAGATGAATCTCTGGCCCATCCTCATTGTTTCCAAAGTTTTAAACATCCACCCCCAGTCTACCCTGTGGAACGCTTTTTTCTGCGTCCAATGACAGGAATAGAACTGGGGGCCCGCCTTGCTTGGTGGACTCTACCAGGAGCACAGACCTTACTCCGTTGTCGCTACTCTGCCTTCCTGGCACAAACCCCACCTGGTCTGGGTGCACCAGGGTAGTCATATTGTTTCTTAGTCTTCCGGCCAGGACTTTTGCAAATAGCTTTACATCGGCATTTAACAGTGATATAGGTCTATAGCTCGAACATAACTCCCTGTTTTTTCCTTCTTTGTGGATTAAAGTTATGGCCGCCAATAATGCCTCCCCTCCCATTTTGCAGTCTGGGCCCAGTTTATTCCAAAAATTTCTTAGTCTAGGTATTAGTATTTGTTTGAATTTTGCCAGATATAATGAGGTGAAACCATTGGGGCCAGGACTCTTCCCCTTGGGACTGCTCTTTAGGGCCTCGAGAATTTCTGCCTCTTCTATTGGTCTGTCGAGGAAATCTCTCTCCTCTTCAGATATCTTTACTACTTCTGCTTCCTTTAAGAATTCCTCCATCTTCTCCTCCTTGTTATCTACTCCTGAGACCATTTGTTTGATGGAATATAACTTTTTATAATACTTTTTAAATTCTTCCGCTATTCCCCTACTTGAGCCCACTATTTCCCCTTTTTTATTTTGTATTGTCATAATATAGTTCCTCTCTTTTTTCTTCCTCAGTGTCTTTGCCAAATGCTTGCCTATTTTATTTCCCCAGACGTATTTATCTTTTGATAGTTTATTAAGGGCCCTCTTTGAGTCTTGTTCCAAGCTGTCTCTCAACTCTTCTCTTTTTGCTATCAACCGTCGGAAGCTGTCCTGACATTGGCCTTTTGTTTTTTTTGTGGGCCTGTTCTAATTTCTGGATTTCCTCCATGAGTTTTTCCCTCTCCTCTCTTCTTTTCCTTTTTAGCCCGGAGCCTATGGATATAAAAACCCCTCTTATGTACGCTTTATGTGCCTCCCATATTACCGCCGGTGAGATTTCCCCTGTATCGTTGGTTCTAAAGAAAAATTCTAGTTGGTCTTTAATTTTTTCAGACACTTTGGGATCCGCTAATAAAGTTTCATTTAATTTCCAAGAATAAAATTGATTTTGTATCTCATTAAGACTGACCCTTAATATTACTGGCGCATGGTCTGATAGGGAGATCACCCCTATTCTGGACTCCCTGACAGAGTCCACCAAGCTGTGATCTACCATTATGTAGTCTAGCCTCGAATACGTCCCATGCACAGGGGAGAAAAAGGTATAATCCTTCGTTTTTAAATGTTGTATTCTCCACACATCAACTAGGTGGTTTTCTTTTAACCGTTTCTTAATCATACTTAATTGGGCCTTACTTGTCCCATGTGCCCGGGACGTACTATCATGTTCGGGGTCCAGACAGAAGTTAAAGTCTCCTGCCATAATCACCTCTCCCTCCCGAAATTCCCCCAGCTTGGAAAGCATCTCCTTCAAAAATATCGTTGGGTTTTTATTTGGGCAATAGACGTTAACCAAAGTAAGCATTTTGTTATCCAATATTCCCTTGAGAAATATAAACCGGCCCTCCGGGTCCGCCAGTCTCCCCAATTCGGAGAATTTCACAGAGCCGGAAAGCCCTATTGCCACCTCCTTAGATCTACTGATTGGTGTATCACTGTAGAACCAGGTGGGCAATCGTGAAGAGTACAATTTGATATTTGACCCCTGCAGCATATGCGTTTCCTGTAGGAAAACTACATCCGCTCTATAGTGTTGTAGCTCCCTAAGGATCTTGTGTCTTTTTCCTGGGAAATTCAATCCCTTAACATTATATGACAGAAAGTTTAACTCAGGAATGTCTCTGCTCCTTTCCTCTGGTTGCCTCTATATACTCCCACTCTGCAGCTGAGTCTCCCCTCCCCTCCCCCCGCCCCCCCCCACCCGGCCTTACTAGCCATTGGCCTGAACATATGGGATCCACTAGATCTCATATCCTGGGCCATTTTTCCTAGGGGTGGCTCTCCTCCTGTGGCTACTGGAGCCAACCTCCCCTCCGCCGCCTTCGGCAGAAGGAGTTGGCCTGCGTGGCCTAGGCGTGCGTTCCAATCATCTTTCATCTTCCCGTCACATCCAGCCCTGTACCTTTTACAATGATGCAAAACCATATCTCAATACCCCATCTCCCCCCCTCCCACCACAATATCAGATAAAGTACCTAGACACAGCATTTCAATCTACTGTCTATCTCTCCATCCCCACCCAGAACCATGAGGGCGGCGAGGGTACAGGAAGGGAGAGAGAGAGAGGAGAGAGAAGAAGAAAAAAAAAAAGTCCTCTCTTCTTCTCTTCCTCCTGCACTGCTCTTCTTATCTCCTACTCGGTTCTTCTCACATAAGAGCCTCTGGTGGGGTAATGCCCAAGTTTCCGCAGAAGTCCCGCATTTCCTCCGGATACCTCATTTTAAATGTTCTACCTTCTTTTGTCACTGAGAGGGATGTTGGGAACCCCCAGCTATACTTCAGATTAGACCTTTTTAATTGATCCAACAGGGGTTTTAGCTGCCTTCTCCTTGCCAAAGTTCCTGCTGATAGATCTGCGAAAATTTTTAACTCTTTATTATCGTAGCTGAGGGGGGGGGGCTGTCAGATTGGTCCATATCTTCTCTTTGTCCTCGTAAGAGTGGAACTTGACAATTATATCTCTTGGGATGTCTTGCCTCATGTTTGGAGGTTTCCTGATCCTGTGGACCCTGTCAATCCTCAGGATCTCATCTTCTTTTACCCATGATCGGATTAAAGAGTTCCTACATCTTCTTTCTTAAGTCCTCGTTTTGTTGTTCGGGCAGGTCTCTTATGTGCAGATTTTGTCTTCTGCTTTGGTTTTCCTGCTCTTCTAATTTATAAATCAAAGCACGATTGTCATATTGCAATTTCTTCATTTGCTCTTTTAAGTCCTGAATCTCTTTCGCCTGTGAGTCCGCAGTTTCTTCCATTTCTTCCACCCTACGTAAGAGATGACTCATATCTGAGCGCACACTTGAAATCTCTGTTTTGATGACATTTTCCATTTTCATAAACATCTCTATCAATTCTGCTTTACTTATAGGGGATATGGTATTTCTTGTCTCATCTAGGTCGCTCAAGACACCAGCGGCCTCTTGCTCCATCTCTTCTCTGGGCTTCTCTGCCTGTCCCCCTTTTTGTTTCAGCTGTGTTTTTTCTTTCGTTCCTGCTTGCTTCATGTCAGTAATAGGGCTTTTGGCGCTTACTTCCTTAAGATATTTTTGAATTGTACTTGTATTAAGGCTCTCTCTAGGCGTCTTGGGTTCAGCTGTCCTCTGATTGCGCCCTCTCATACTTCAACCGGAGATGCTTGTAATACAGCCAGTCGCGGGGCGCAGAAAAAACATAACCGCCTCACCCGGTCTTCCACCCTTTCTAAAGCCCTTTTCTGATCATATTATTAGCATGTAAGAAAGCAAAAAAAGTTCCGTCTCTTTGGGGCCTGGCACCGAGCTGCACCTTACTGGACCTGAGACCTTGGTTGTGCGCTTCCCTCCCTCTTTCCACCGATGCCTCTTCCTGGCGGAACTTTAAGGGTTAGACTGAAGGTTGACAAGTTAGCTGTGCGAGTTTAGATAGGCGGTCTCGCCTTTAACCTGTAATTCCCTTCCTCCTCCACTATTTTCGCCTCCTCCCCCTCCGGTAAATGTATTTTATGTTTTAGCAGGTCAAACAGTAGATCAGCAATTACTCAAATCAATATAGTCATACCTGGGTAGGATGGCTTCTTCTGTAATTTGACTCACCAGCTTCCTGTATTGCAATGCTCTTTGCTGTAATTGTTTCCAGGTAATCTAGGCACCTCAGGGTCCAGTGTGGGGTTAGGTGAGGGGGGGGAGTAGCGCTGTTCGTGAGCTTGATCTCATAAGGGTCCAAGCCAGGCTCTCCACTCAGGCATCTAATTCCTCTTTCCTCTACTGGATGTGTCTAGGATGCCAGCCGCGTCTTCTCACATACACAGGGCGAACGGCAGCATCCGACTCATGCTTTGCAGCCTGCCCCCTGTCCGCCGATCAGTTCCTCCTTCCTTTGCTGATGAAGCCAGGGACGTCAGCCGCATCCCCCCGAACACACGGGGTAAGAGGCGGCTTCAGTGTCTCGACGCGCCGCTAGCCTCCAGAACGCCAACCCGCTCTGTCCCGCACGCCTCCGTCCTCCGCTCCGGCGCCACCTTCGGGCCCCTCCCCCCGTCAGACGTTCACGTCACGTCTGCATCTCCAGCTGCCCACTGTGAGTGCTATTACCCCTTCACTGCTTCCCTTAAAAAAAAAAAAAATTGTATATGAAAATTACAGTAACAATAAGAAAATATAAAATATAAAAATAAACTAATAAATAATAAAAATAAAAATAGACAGATGTAGGTGGGTTGTTATGTGAATAATAAATATTAAAAGTTATATGTATATACAAAAGGATGTATGTATATAAAAAATCTCATAAATAGAAAATTGAAGGTATATATGTGAAATGAATGAAAATAGCATTCGGTAATTCTCACCGTGAGGAGTGGTAATGAGGTGATGGTGATGGTATATATGGATTACAGATATATTTGATTGGGCATTATACATGTGCAAAAAACATATGTGTATGGGACTAAGTGTAAAATTTGATATGTATAAAAACCTATAACTAGGGTCCGGAAGAAAAATCAGAAATTGGATAGAAAACAGTTTAGGGCAATGTCTACATTTAACCCTCTCGGTACTAGAGAACCTAAACGGTATATGCATTTAGTCTCATTTTGGGATATTTTAATCTTTTTATCTCCTCCCCTCCAGTGATCATTAATAGTGTCAATCCCATAAAAAATCAACCCCGGTGGGTCCCTTCTATGATATTCATCAAAGTGTCTGGGGAGGCTGTGTTTAGGGAACCCCTTTCTGATATTTTTGATATGTTCCCTAATGCGTACGCACAGAGGCCTGGTGGTTCTACCCACATATTGCAATCGGCATGGACATTCGATAACATAGGTCACATGAGTGGTGTTACAGGTAATCAACTCTCTGATGTCAAATTCCTTACCGTTCCTAGATTTGAAAGAAGTTTTTTTTCTTAGGCTGTTTTTTGCTAACCCGGCAGGCTAGGCATTTCTGGCATTTGTAAAAGCCTTTCATTTGTGAAAACAGCTTAATTGCCTTAGGGGGATTAATAACATTCTGAACCAGATGGTTCCTTAAGGTAGGTGCTCTCCTATAGATAAAACGAGGTTTCTTTGTGAGAATTTTCGCTAGAGTTCTGTCTGATTTTAAAATAGGCCAATACTTCCTAACAATGTGTTCAATGGAACGGTATTGGTTGCTGCTGCTATGGATATCTTTGGCTACATGAATAGTCGCAATATTGACCTCACAGGTATCTTTAACCAGGAACAAGTTAATAATACACAGGTCATGAATGGTTTATTTAAACAGCTCAGACATAACCTTGAGAAGCAATTAAGGGTATGGTGGGATATTGCTACTCTTGAAATGTACATTGGAGAAAATATGACACCCAGAAGACTAAGATGGGATTTAAATCCCAATGATGGCCTAGAGGATGCCACTCTCATGGATGACTGGTATTCATTTTTCTCCAAATGTGAGAATGAACTCCTACTAAACATAGTTAAAAGGAGACAACTAAAGTTGAGAGGGGTAGAGAGTAGTATTAATGAGATTAAAAATCTCTTACTACCATACAGTGGTCAAAATGATTATAAGGTTAAAGAAAATGAGTTGCAAGAGATCATTAAGAAGTATGATGCTGATATTCAGGCAAAAAAGCAGAAGAAATTTAAAAGGGATGTTTTAGACTACGCTAATAAGAAGGTGTACAAGTGGCAGGTGGACATCGAAGGGCCAATTGAAGATTTGGATGAGATTTCAGTGGATGACAACTCCATGGACGAGATAGTGGAAGGAGAAACTCGTAATTTGAATAACTCACGTCATACCAGATTTGAACCAACAACTTTTCCCAGAAGGGTGGAAACACCCAGAACACCCAACTACCAATCTAGGTTTATGATGCACCGATCTGTGGACGATCTCCAGGTACTCCCAGATATAATATCCCCACGTATAACAGATTTTCGCCTTTTTGAGAAAGAAGACAACACACATCAAATTGGAATTTTAGGAATAGAAGGGAGTATACAGAAGATGGGGATTTTTACCGAGGAAGACCTGGAGACAGACCTCCTGGGAGATGGAATGCACGAGTCCTGTACTGGAGACCTGGCTGGAGGGATCCACAAACGAATCTAGCCGGTACACAAAGGTGAGATGGTCCTCCAGGTGCAAACAGAACACAGAGGATGAACAGGCATCAAGGATACCCACCCTTCCAGAACCAACGAACAAACATAGGGAATGCGAACACATATAGAGAGGGAACCCGAACACATATACAGAGGCAACGAAAGAAGCAAACAAGAGGAAAACGAGGAGGGAAGAAGAAAAAGAAGAAGGGAATACTAGGACAAGGAATTTTTAACTTAAGTAATGTGGTTTTTTCAGAGGAGATGAAGATTTTGGATTTGGGACTTAAATTGGCGCCAGAAAAGAGTATTGATAAGTTCAAGGTCTTCATCGACCTACAGAAATTGATAAGAAAATTAAAAATAAAGAAGCATTATGCTTTGAATGACAAAGCCACGCCAGAAGATGACTCGGATATGCCCATACGAACCTCAGAAATAATTCAATTTTTAAGCCTAAGGTTCCTGGAGACCAATGTATAGGTGCTTTTAAACGGATGGTAGAAAATGATCTCGCCAGACTGGACAAGAAGGGCTCTAAGAGTAGCCAGGTCTGGAGAACAATTAAAGAATTAGGAAAAAGAAAAGAGGTTGTGATATGGCCTGCCGACAAAGGGGGAGGCTTGATCATATTGAAAAAGGAAGATTACGAAGAGGAAATGAACAATTTACTTAGAGTTGAAAACACATATCGAAAACTAAAAGGCAACCCTAAACAGGACTATCAAAGAAACCTTAAAAATTTGTAAATAAAGGAAGAGAGACTGGTATTCTAAACAAGAAAGAAGCTAAATATTTAGTGTCAAAATCTACTAAAACTCTGGTTATTTACTACGTGCCCAAGATACATAAACGGATGGAAAAAACACCTGGGAGGCCAATTATAAGTGGAGTGGATTCACTTTTTTCTAGGTTGGGGGAATATATAGATCAGTTCCTAAAACCCCTGGTTATGAAAGGGAAGTCTTACCTTAGGGACAGCACCCAACTCATTAACGAGTTACCACAAATTAAGGGTGCCAGTAAGTGCCTTTTTGCAACTATTGATGTCAACTCCCTGTACACTAGTATTGTACAAAAGATGGATTGGAAGGGGTTGAGAAGGCCCTACATGAAGGCACAGACCTTAAATACGAACAGATTAGATTTCTAATAGAGGGCCTGGGATTAGCTATGAAAAGCAATTATTTTTTGTACCAGAAAGACTACTATGTCCAAACAAAAGGCGTAGCTATGGGCGCTAAAATGCCCCTAGCGTGGCTAATTTATTTATGGATATGTGGGAAGAACATTATATATATGGTAAAAGGCGCCCTGAAGTTTTACCGGAGGTACATTGATGATGTGATTATCTTGTGGGAGGGCACCCCCGAATCATTTCATCAATTTCTGGATGAAATAAACCAAAACAAATATGGTATCTCGTTTACTGGCAAGAGTAATTACAAGTACAAGGAGATTGACTATTTGGATCTACAGATTTTTAAGGAAGGAGACAAAATATTTACAAAAACTTTCTTCAAAGTAACTGATCGTAACGGGTACATACCAGTTTCCAGTTGTCACCACCCTAAGTGGAAAGAGAATATTCCTAAAGGGCAACTGATGAGAATACGTAGAAATTGCCGGAATATAGAAGACTATCATGCTCAAGCTGATACTCTGATAAGGAAGTTTGTAGATAAGGGGTACCATACAGAATCCTTGATACAACTAAAAATGAAAATAGAGAACCTGGACCGTAAGTCGTTACTGACGAAGAATAAGAATGATAATAAGGATTCCCAGATGGCTGTGGCCTTCATTACCGGTTTTAATAACCAATACCGTTCCATTGAACACATTGTTAGTAAGTATTGGCCTATTTTAAAATCAGACAGAACTCTAGCGAAAATTCTCACAAAGAAACCTCGTTTTATCTATAGGAGAGCACCTACCTTAAGGAACCATCTGGTTCAGAATGTTATTAATCCCCCTAAGGCAATTAAGCTGCTTTCACAAATGAAAGGCTTTTACAAATGCCAGAAATGCCTAGCCTGCTGGGTTAGCAAAAAACAGCCTAAGAAAAAAAACTTCTTTCAAATCTAGGAACGGAAAGGAATATGACATCAGAGAGTTGATTACCTGTAACACCACACATGTGACCTATGTTATCGAATGTCCATGCCGATTGCAATATGTGGGTAGAACCACCAGGCCTCTGTGCGTACGCATTAGGGAACATATCAACAATATCAAAAAGGGGTTCCCTAAACACAACCTCTCCAGACACTTTGATGAATTTCATAGAAGGGACCCATCCGGGTTGATTTTTTATGGGATTGACACTATTAATGATCACTGGAGGGGAGGAGATAAAAAGATTAAATTATCCCAAAATTAGACTAAATGGATATACCGTTTAGGTTCTCTAGTACCGAGAGGGTTGAATGTAGACATTGACCTAAACTGTTTTCTATCCAATTTCTGATTTTTCTTCCGGACCCTAGTTATAGGTTTTTATATATATCAAATTTTACACGTAGTCCCATACACATATCTTTTTTGCACATGTATAATGCCCAATCAAATATATCTGTAATCCATATATAGCATCACCTCATTACCACTCCTCACGGTGAGAATTACCGAATGCTATTTTCATTCATTTCACATATATACCTTCAATTTTCTATTTATGAGATTTTTTATATACATATATCCTTTTGTATATACATATAACTTTTAATATTTATTATTCACATAACAACCCACCTACATCTGTCTATTTTAATTTTTATTATTTATTATTCATTAGTTTATTTTTATATTTTATATTTTCTTATTGTTACTGTAATTTTCATATACAAAATATTTTTTTATGACATTGTTAATACTCATTTGTATTTCTTGTTTCCAATTCCTTGTTTAACAACACCTTCCTGACCTGTTATCAGAGGCATATGGGGATTTGCATTTTATTTATTTTAAATTTATGTTCTCATATTGACATATTTTATTATATATTTATGCATGTATTTAACTCATAGATTTCAGGGATGTAGCCGCACTCGCCATATACAAAATTTCCGCTAGATGGCGCCCTGTGTTGGGTAGCTATTTAATCATTTATACTTTTCTGCGGTGGAACAGTGTTCTCTTCCTCCGTCCCATTGTTGGATTGGTTTTAATTGACGTTTTCGGACTGGCGGAGGTGGCGCTTCCTTGTAGTATTTATGGACGTAGAGTGCGCGAATGGGGTAATGCCTCAGATGGCGTCCGTATGACGAAACGCGTAAGGCGGGACTTACTTGGCACGCACTACGTCACTTCCTTGTCTCTCTTAGCCCGGCTGTAGAACGCAAAAGTAATTTTATGTACATTGGTACGGAGCATAGCAGCTCCTTTTAAATTTTTTTAACAGAGCTTAATTTTAATAAAATATAAATTTGGTTCCACGGATTCACACTATAAGGCTCATCCTTTACCTTATATATGGGAACGCCCGTCGGTGGAGATCCTTGATACCGCGTCCGGAGAGGTGGAATATAGCAGCAGGGGTTGGGCGCTCTGGTGAGTGCAAGCAGGTGTCCTTCCAGATATCCGCTGGGTAACTCCACCAGAGCAGGCCGCGATTCAGCTGCAGCTCACCCTGTAACAGATTCCCTGCATGCAGATCCACGCCGCTCCCAAGAGAGAGCGCTAGGCCTCAAGCCTTCCCTCTTATAGCCTCTCCCAGCAGTCTGCTCTTCTCCATCAGCCAGCTGGTAGTAGTAGTTTTACATAACACAGCCAGAGGGCAAATCCTATATTGACTACATTTCCCAAGATGCTTTGCTCTGTCTTGTCTCTGATTAAGAAAGCAACAGGAAATTCCGCACTTGAACACTAGAGGGAAACAGCTCCCCCTGAAACAATGCTACATAGCGTCTTCTGATTGCAGGAATAGGTATGTATTCAGCTTCTGGTTACATGTGTAACTATGCAATTGAAATACTCTATGTGTCCAATTTTACTTGCAGTTATAGGAGACAGTAGAGCTAAGTTACTGACCTGAACTTCCTCTGCCACAGTTAAACAATGAAGCTTGGTCACCTCCCTGCCCTGAGCCTGTGACCATATGACTGAAAGCAGCATCATGAGTCGTCCCTCTGTTCTTTGCCAGATCCTGTGCATTGCAGTACAACCAGTGAGCCTCCAGTTCTGCCCCTCCCTCTCCTTCTACCATCATGTTTCCCCGAAAATAAGCCCGGGTCTTATATTAATTTTGGCAACAAAAGACACAGTAGGGCTTATTTTCGGGGTAGGTCTTAACATGTAATGTGCTGTCTTCTCTCCCCCTCTCTCTCCCTGCCTGACAGGAATCCCCAGTGTGAACCCGAGTTAAAATGCTTGTAAAATCCTATAATCCCCTCTATTACTGTACTATATAATGTACAATGTGTGTGTTTCTGTAATATAATTGTGCCAAATACCTTCGTTATAGCACCGCTCTGCGCTTCTGTGACCCCCCAGAGCTCTTTTCCCTGCAATTATATTACAGAAACACACACATTGTACATTATATACTACTGTAATAGAGTGGATTATAGGATGTTACAAACATTTTAAACTATTTAAAATATGTTGCGCATCACACTAGGCCACAGATGGAACTGATAAAAATATCACTTTGCCCAAAAGTTTGCATGACTTTCACAAATTTGTGGGGCGCTTGCACGGCAGCCCTATTGGCTACTGCCTTCCAAAAGCAACAGGGGCATAATTCCTGCTGCAGCTGCGAAGTAAAGCATCATGGGCTCAGCATGTGTACCTCCCCAGCTGTTGCCTCTGCAACTAAAGGCGGTAATAATTTAGGGGCAGTAAATGCGTGGCTCAACTGTGGGGTTTAAACGTCCCTCCCCCAACTGCTAGTGTGAACGAACCCCAACAGCTAGCACTTGAGCTGAAACAGTTTTGCACCTGTTCCTATATATTTTCAACAGTTCAATTATCTGTTTAAAAGGAAAGTATCAGACTGATTTTCCAGCATGATAAATTCTAAAACTCAAACAGAAAAAAACGTTTTCTGCAGACAGCTGATAACGAGAAATGTTATCTATTTAAACAGTTTCAGTGAAGGATAGAGGAATTACTGTGACTTCTGAGTAGTTTGTTACATCACATAGCACATACAATTGGAGCAGCAGAAGATTTATAGAAAAAGAATTCCATGGTTGAATGTCAATGGTTTGTATTTTAAGTGTCATTACAGCTTTTATGATCATTTACCTTTCATTTGCTTAGTTCATGGGTCTTCAAACTTTCTAAACAAAGGGCCAATTTACTGTCCTTCAAACTCTAAGGAGGCCAGACTGTGGCCAGTGGGAGTAGAAAATGCCATAGGCTTGGTGATCAGTGGGGGTAAACATTATATAGCATGAGGGCCGGGACAAGGGGTAGGCAGGAGGGTAGGCTGCCCTGGGCACTGCTGTGGTATCATGTGGGGTGGGGGGGGGCACCACAAAGTGATTGGGGGGAGGTGATTTGTTGGGGGCAAGTATGGTTCTTGGAGGAGAAATTAGGAGGGGGGTGCTAAGAGTGGTGATTTAAAAAAAAGTGTCAAAAATAAACACAGTACATGGGTTTTTAAAGTACTTTATTAAAGCAGCTCTGGCATCTCTTCCGATTTCTTCTCCCCTCTCCGGCTCTTCTCCCTCCTCCAGCGATGTCCTCTCCCTCTGCTGGTCCTTCTCCCTCTCCGATCTTCTCGCTCTTTTGCTGGGTCTTCGCCGCTGTCTTCTCCCTCTGTTCTCATTCCGATGCTGACTCGACACGATCTCCTGATGTATTGCTGGGTCCGCCGTGTGCAATGACTTATATTGGTGTAACAATACCCCCAAAGGGGCTGCTTAAGTATGTTAAGTCCGTTACTCTGCCTCTCACCCAATGACCAATGAGAAACACACAAGTTATGATAAAACACAGAAATTGTCTTTACTGCAATATTTCTGTTGAAGGATAACAGACATTAACAATATATAATCAAGTAATCAACTAGAGATCAATAACTGAGATTTAAGAGAAATATAGCTCTCAATCCTATATTCAAACTGCTTTCAGTGGATTCCAAACCTGAAAATGTCCCCAAGAGCAGAGGGACACTCTAATGGTAAATAAAGTAGGCTGACCAGACGTCCCTGTTTTCCAGGGACAGTCCCCAGACTGAGGAGACTGTCCCCGCTCTGAATATGTCCCCCCATTTGTCCCTGGATTCAGGGGCAGCACCAGTGGCATAACAGGGGGAGCGGGGGGGGGGGGGGGGGCGGTTATCCCTGTGTGCCACACATGCCACCGCGTAGGATGCCCCATCAGTGTTGCCAACCTTCTGTGAATACAGAGATGGCTGCATCTGTCACAGGTGCACACAGGTTCTCACGGAGCACAGACAGCACAGCTCCTCCCCTCCACATGAATGGTAGAGGCTGGATCGGCTCTGCTTCTTCCCGCCCCTCCCTCCCTGTGTCTGCCCACACTCCAGCAGCCTGCGTGCTGCGTGTGACTGAATAGGATGTGAAGTTTAAATGGAGCAGCCGGCAGCCACATTGTAAACTTGAAGCCGCTGTGATTAAGTGAGTGAGCTGTGAACGGGCACTCCCCCTCCTCCTTTCTTCCCTCTCTCTCCGGTCCCAGAAAACTGTTCTGCCCGGCGACATGTCACCTTCTCACTGTATGTCAAATGCCTCTGAAAAGTGACCTAAGCATGGCTCACTTTTCAGTGGAGTAGTTTCTGACCGTCTCTTGTATAATATCCGCAGCCTCTCACCGTCACTCTGTGTGAAACACACTCCTGCACCCTGTACGTAGCATCCTCCTCAGCCCTGCACCCTGCGTGTAACATCCTCCTGAGCCCTGCACTCTGTATGTAGCATAGCATCCTCCTGAGCCCTGCACCCTGTATGCAGCATCCTTCTGAGCCCTGCTCCCTACAGGTAGCATCATCCTGAGCCCCTCACTCTGTACTAAGCATCCTCCTGAGCCCTGCAGTCTGTACGTAGCATCCTCCTGAGCCCTGCACCCTACAGGTAGCATCCTCCTGAGCCCTGCACTCTGTACATAGCATCCTCCTGAGCCCTGCACCCTACAGGTAGCATCATCCTGAGCCCTGCACTCTGTACATAGCATCTTCCTGAGCCCTACACTCTACAGGTAGCATCCTTCTGAGCCCTGCACCCTACAGGTTGCATCCTCCTGAGCCCTGCACTCTGTATGTAGCATCCTCCTGAGCTCTACACCCTACAGGTTGCATCCTCCTGAGCCCTGCACTCTGTACGTAGCATCCTCCTGAGCCCTGCACTCTGTACGTAGCATCCTCCTGAGTCCTGCACTCTGTACGTAGCATCCTCCTGAGTCCTGCACTCTGTACGTAGCATCCTCCTGAGCACTGCACTCTGTACATAGCATCCTACTCAGCCCTACACCTTGTACATAGCATCCTCCTGAGCCCTGCACTCTGTATGTAGCATTCTCCTGAGCCCTACACTTTGTATGTAGCATCCTCCTGAGCTCTACACTCTGTACGTAGCATCCTCCTGAGCCCCGCACGTAGCACCAGCATGCAGGGCCAGTGGTTACCAGTATAAAGAGGACATAACAAATCAAGTAAAACTATCATGCAACTAAAAAAAAATCTCAAAAGCAATTAGAGAATCTTGTTAGCTGGTTCCCTTATCTAGCGCAAATCAATAGAAAGCAAAAAATGCAGCAATGCCCTACACGTCATCTATAAAATTGTACAATTGTACGTGGTCAGCAAGTGGAGGTTTCTTCATGGCATTCACAGTATGTCCTGGCCTCTGTATACCAATAAAAAGCCAAAAATTGCAGCACAATTCTCCACTTCCTTTATACAATTCTATAAATGGACTTATAAGTACAATGGTGAAACCTATAAATGAATATCCAGTGCAAACCAACCAATGTATTGCAATATAGTAGTGATGGTGTCACCCCCTCTGCAAAAATATTTTGAGAAATTGCAGAGCTTCAATGTGCAAATAATAGTGAAACCCCCTACATATAATAATAATAACAGAGATGCAAATCAACCCGTGTATTAGAACAGTAGTGAGCGTGTCATCCTTTCTCTAAAAGGTAAGAAATATTGCAGAGCTGCAATGTGCAAATAGTGCTGAACCCCCCATATAATCATAATAAAATGTACAATTGATGTACATATTGTACATTTTATTATGATATGGGGAGTTCACCACTATTTGCACATTGCAGCTCTGCAATAATTCTTACCTTTTGCAGAAGGTGACACTATCACTACTATGTTCTAACACACGGGTTGATGTGCATCTCTGTTATTATTATTGTATGTAGGGGGTTTCACTATTATTTTCACATTGAAGCTCTGCAATTTCTCAAATAATTTTTGCTCAGGGGGTGACACCATCACCACTATATTGCAATACATTGGTTGATTTGCACTGAATATTCATTTATAGGTTATACCATTGCACTTATAAGTCCATTTGTAGAATTGTATAAAGGAAGTGTAGAATTGTGCTGCAATTTTTGGCTTTTTATTGGTATACAGAGGCCAGGACATACTGTGAATGCCATGAAGAAACCTCCACTTGCTGACCACGCCCACAAGTAGCACGCCACATTAGCACCCTCACTTTTACCTCAAGTACCACCATAGCACCCCCAAAAAAAATTGTCTGGAGCCGCCCCTGCCCGGATTGGATTTGAATTTTTCTGCCCCATCCCTCCCTCCAAGTTTTTTCTCTACCTTCTCTTCTTAACATTTGGTAGTCATATCACAAAAAATTCTAACAAGTAGCTTTTTATTTTTTTTTCTCATGGATGAAATGTGAGAAACAAACATATATATATCATACAATTATTCCACAAACACATACCACATATATCATTTGAGGAAAATATGCTTAGAAAATAGTTTAGCATTTGCCAATAAAAAAAAAATATATGTGCCCGGATTTCATTTTAAAAATCGGGTCAACTTAAAATAGAGCATAATATGGCACTTCAAATTTGATTGGTTACCTTTAGTCAGATTGGCTCTATGAGTCCAGGCAGGAGGAGAGCAGAGGAAGGACTCCTTTTGTGTCAGGCCTCTCTCTACTGTCCCCTGACACTACAGGCCCAACTTTACACACCTATTCAAGTCAACAAGTTTTGGCCTAACTTTATAGATAAACTGTCCCACACACCCAATGTATATGTAGAGCCCTGAATATGTGTGTGCGGATCCCTATGGCCCTAACAGCTTCAGTACTTTTTGAAGAAAAGATAAGCTTTGGTGTCAGCTAGCCACTTTTGTTGGTGCACGCTAACTCCTGGGTAACAGGGCCAAACAACAAAACTGGCTCAGATTATCAAGTGAAACAGGCAGGGTTTTGTTCAACAAGGTGGGAGGACAATGGTGCCTGTATACATTGTCCCAGAAATGAGTCAGCAAGATGACTACCAGCAACGATTTCTGTATACAGCACACCTCCCAACTTTGTGAGCTAGGAATGAGGGACACCTACTAGCAAAAGGAGGTAGGCATATGACACACCCCTGCCACTCCCCCTTAACCACTTAAGGACCGAGCCTCTTTCTGAGAAGTTAAAAACATTTTTTTTGCTAGAAAATTACTTAGAACCCAAAAACATTATATATTTTTTTCTCAAACACCCTAGAGAATAAAATGGCGGTCGTTGCAATACTTTCTGTCACACCATATTTGCGCAGCTTACAAGCGCACTTTTTTTTGAAAAAATACACTTTTTTTAAATAAAAAATAAGACAACAGTAAAGTTAGTCCAATTTTTTTTTAATATTGTGAAACATATTGTTATGCTGAGTAAATTGATACCCAACATGTCACACTTCAAATTTGCGCCCGCTTGTGGAATGGCGACAAACTTTTACCCTTAAAAATCTCCATAGGTGATGTTTAAAAAATTCTACAGGGTGCATGTTTTGAGTTATAGAGGGGGTCTAGGGCTAGAATTATTGCTCTCGCTCTACCGATCGCGGCAATACCTCACGTGTGTGGTTTGAACACCGTTTTCATATGCGGGCGCTGCTCACATATGCGTTCGCTTCTGCACATGAGCGCAGCGGGATGGGGCGCGTTTACATTTTCTTTTTTTTTACTTATTTTTTTTACCTTTTATTTTTTATTTTTACACTGTTCTTTTAAAAAAAATGTATCACTTTTATTCCTATTACAAGGAATGTAAACATCCCTTGTAATAGAATTGTAAGTTCTAAGGAGCAGGGCCCTCTGATTCCTACTGTATTAAAGTGTATTGTATTTGTACTGTCTACCCTCAAGTTGTAAAGCGCTACGTAAACTGTTGGCGCTATATAAATCCTGTATAATAATAATAATAATAATAATAATAGAAAAAAAGCATGACAGGACCTCTTCAATATGAGATCTGGGGTCAAAAAGACCTCAGATCTCATATTTACACTAAAATGCAATAAAAAAATAAAAATAAAAAATGTTGTTTGAAAAAAAAATTAAACAATGTCCCTTTAAGAGCTATGGGCGGAAGTGAAGTTTTGACATCACTTCCTCCCTGCAATGGTATGGAGCTGGGTGGGGGCCATCTTCCCCTCACTCAGCTCCATACCATAGAGGGGACAGGATCCGATCGCCTCCACCGCTACAGACGGCTCCGGTAAGCAGTGGAGGGCATCGGAGCATGGCGGGAGGAGGGGGTGCCCTCTCCCACCGCCAATAAAAGTGATCTTGCGGCGAATCCACCGCAGAAACCACTTTTATCTGAAACCAGACCACCCACTGAAGAAGAGGATACCGGGCTTATGGTAGCTAGCTGCTGCCATAACAACGATATCCCTCTTTAAAGTGCCGACGTATAACGATGGCGGGCGGTAAGTGGTTAAAGGAGAATTATACAAAAATAAATTATAGGTTAAACCCACAGGTGCTTTTTTTTACCACTACAATTCCTTTATACTGGCTATTGAAGTTTACAAATGCAGGTCTAGCCCTGGGAAATACTTTTTGAAAGCTAAAAAGTGCATTTTATATACATCTATATAGATCAGACCAAAATGAGGGACAAATGAGGAGGAAAGAGGGACAGAGAAACTTTGTTCCAAATCAGGGGCAGTCCCTCGAAATCAGGGACAGTTGGAAGCTATGTATACAGTGTTCAAATAACTCCTTCTGTAGTGCAGTGTCTCTGTTCCCTGCAGATGGGCAAAAATGCCCTCACCCAATCCTGCGATCAGGGCCCAAACGAATGTCCTGGAACAGACAGGCTCTCTTGGCAACCCAACTGTTCACCTCACACAGGAACGATTCACCGTCGGTGCAGGTGCGCCTCGATATGCACCTGGGAGCCTCCTCTCTCAAGCTGGATGTCCCGACTGGCGGCGGAGGCCGGAATCACGCATAGAGATCATCTGAGAGACAGTACATCTCTCTCAGGTCTGGTCTCTTTACTCCCTCATTGCTGACTGAACTTTTTCTCAGGACACAAAATGGAGTCTTTTACTTTCCTGTCAGCAGAGCATCCTGGGCTTTTTGTAGTTCCTTCCTGAGTACCAGGCTATAGAGTCGCTTTGTGAGGGAACTGCATGTCCCAGAATCCATTGCACCTGCTCCCTGCAGCTTAGTACAGTCTCTCTGACTGCCTGCTGTAACTGTGCTTTTAATTGGCTTATTTCTTCCTGCCAATAGGGGCACAAGAGAGGCTACTGAATGCACAGCTCTGTGTGTGTGTCAGCTCATACTACAACAAACTCAGTCAGTGAAAAAAGGAGGGGGTGTAAATTCCCCTTGCAGCTGTTGGCAGGATGCTCTCCCTAACTCAAGCTGGAAAGCCTGTGTACATTGTTCCGGCCAGCTTGGTGGGGTCGTGGGTTATAGAGTGAGACAACCGCTACATTGGCATGGGGCGGAGCCACCCGCTGACATTATTCAGAGGCCCTAAACCCTAATGACCTCATCGCCCCATCATGCCCCGGGTGGTGACGTCACAGGGGCGGGGCCTAAGAATGACGTCAGCGCGTGGTCCCGCGCCATGCCAATATAAGTCATTGCACACAGTGGACCCAGCATTACACTGGGAGATCGCGTTGCGTCAACATTAGAAGAAGAACAGAGGGAGAAGACAGCGGCGAAGACCTGGCAAAAGAGTGTGAAGATAACGCAGAGAGGAGAAGGACCGGAGAGGGAGAAGGACCGGCAAAGGGAGAAGACATCGCCAGAGGAGAGAGAAGAGCTGGAGAGGGTAGAAGAATTCGGAAGAGACGCCGCTGCTGCTTTAATAAAATACTTTAGAAACCTGTTTATTGTGTTTATTTTTGACACTTTTTTTTTTAGGTGAATGGATAGGGGTACAATGTATCCCATACTCATTGACATAGGGTCGGGGCCGGGATCTGGGGGCTTCCAGATTGTTAAAGGGGGCTTCCAGATTCCGATAAGCCCCCGCATGCAGATCCCAACAACCACCAGCCAGGGTTGTCGGGAAGAGGCCCTTGTCCTCATCAACATGGGGACAAGGTGCTTTGGGGTGGGGGGGCGCAGGGCCCCCCTGCCCCAAAGCACCCATCCCCCCATGTTGAGGGCATGTGGCCTGGTATGGTACAGGGGGGGTGGGGCTCGCCACCCCCTTTCCTGACCTGCCGGGCTGCATGCTCGGATAAGGGTATGGTGTGGATTTTGGGGGGGACCCCATGCCATTTTTTTGGTCATGGAGGTTCCCCTTAAAATTCATACCAGACCGGAGGGTCTGGTATCGTCCTGGGGGTGGACCCCACTCCAAATATTTTTTTTTTCATTTTGACCGGGGGTTCCCCTTCAAGATCCTCAGCACAAAAGTCGCACCGCAAATTGGATCCTCATGATCTGACTTCTGGTGCGACTTCTATTCAAATCAATGGGCTCCCATAGGGAAACGCCTGATGAGGCTTAGCACTCTGTATACAGAGTTAAACCGTGTTAAACATCTTTTACCGGCATCTGGCATTTTTAGGACTGCTCTTGAATGCGATTTTATGGCGTTCAGACAACAGCCCATAAACTCCCCTGCTGATATACAGTACTTCAATAAACATCCATGTGTGCATGGACAAATAGGATAACATAGAGGGGAGTTTAAGGGCTGTTAAAAAAACTCCCCAAAACGCCACTTTATCAACTTAAGTGTTCATGGACCCTTACTCTCACTTACAGGTCCCTCAGCCTGTGACTAGACAGTGAAAGAAGAAGCAGCACACTGATGAGTTTACCTCCTTGTACTGTTTCTCCCTTCCCTACTCTGAGTTTGCTGTAGAGACTGCACAAGGCTGATACCAAGTAAAATTCAGGTACTTACTCTGGTGGTGTTAATAAAATACATTAAGGTGCCTTTCACACGGATGGCTAAATGGCGTGGGTTCCCCCCCAGGGGCATACCAGGCCCTTCGGTCTGGTATGGATTTTAAGAGGAACCCCTACGCCGAAAAAACGGTGTGGGGTCCCCCCCAAGGTCCATACCAGACCCTTATCCGAGCACGCAGCCCCGTCGGTCAGGAAGGGGGGTGGGGACGGGCGAGCGCCCCCCCTCCTGAGCCGTACCAGACCTCATGCCCTCAACATGGGGGGTGGGTGCTTTGGGGGAGGGGGGCGCCCTGCGGCCCCCCACCCCAAAGCACCTTGTCCCCATGTTGATGAGGACAAGGGCCTCTTCCCGACAACCCTGGCCGTTGGTTGTCGGGATCTGCGGGCGGAGGGCTTAATAAAAAAAACACTACACAGATTTTTAAAGTAATTTATTAGACAGCTCCGGGGGTCTTCTTCCGGCTTCGGGGGTCCTCTTGCGACTTCGGGGGTCTTCCTCCTGCTTCGGGGTCTTCTTCTGGCTTCGAGGGTCTTCCCGGTTCTTCTCCGCGCTCTTCGGGTCTTCTGCCGGGCTCCTCTGCTATCTTCTGCTCTTTTGCCGCTCTTTTGCTAGCGGAGGAGCCCGGTCTGCTGCCTTCTGCCTTCTTCCCTCTACTCTTCTTCTGATGTTGACACGACGCTCTCTCCGGCTGGAATGCACTCTGTGCGCTCCGCTCTGACTTATATAGGCGGTGACCCCGCCCCCTTATGCCGTCACAGTCCCTGGGCATGCTGGGACTGTGATGTTTTAGGGGGCGTGGTCATCACCTCGAAAAATCCGCTCGTCTGTATGCTAGTCCGATGGACGAAAACCGACGCTAGGGCAGCTATTGGCTAATGGCTGTCAACTTCCTTATATTAGTCCGGTCGTATGTCATCACGTACAAATCCATCAGACTACTCCGCGCTCTTCGGGTCTTCTGCCGGGCTCCTCTGCTATCTTCTGCTCTTTTGCCGCTCTTTTGCTAGCGGAGGAGCCCGGTCTGCTGCCTTCTGCCTTCTTCCCTCTACTCTTCTTCTGATGTTGACACGACGCTCTCTCCAGCTGGAATGCACTCTGTGCGCTCCGCTCTGACTTATATAGGCGGTGACCCCGCCCCCTTATGCCGTCACAGTCCCTGGGCATGCTGGGACTGTGATGTTTTAGGGGGCGTGGTCATCACCTCGAAAAATCCGCTCGTCTGTATGCTAGTCCGATGGACGAAAACCGACGCTAGGGCAGCTATTGGCTAATGGCTGTCAACTTCCTTATTTTAGTCCGGTCGTATGTCATCACGTACAAATTCGTCAGACTTTAGTGTGATCGTGTGTAGGCAAGTCCGTTCGTTCGAAAGTCCGTCGGAAGTCCGTTGAAAGTCCGTTGGAAAGACCATCGGACCTTTGATGCCGAAAAGTCCGCCCATGTGTACACGGCATTAGTTTGCATTGCAACACCCTGCACTGTGAAAGGAACTGCATGCAGTGCTTATTCTAAGCGCACATCACCGAATGCAGTATTGTGAATTTTCCTTAGGACTCGTTCAGACAGTGGGGGTTATTTACTAAACGCAAGTCCACTTTGCACTATAAGTGCAAACTACAAGTGCAAAGTGCACTTGAAATTGCACTAAAAGTGCACTTGGAAGTGCAGTCGCTGTAGATCTGAGGGGGACATGCAAAGAAAATAAAAAACAGCATTTTAGCTTGCTCATGAAAGGATGATAAAATCAGCAGAGCTTCCTCTCATTTCAGATCTACCTCTCAGATTTACCACGACCGCACTTCCAAGTGCACTTTTAGTGCAATTTCAAATGCACCTTGCACTTGTAGTTTGCACTTGTAGTGCAAAGTGGATTTGCCTTTCGTAAATAACTCCCCATATGTATTTGGGGTGCTCACCTGCATGCCTGTCTCATCAGGATGAGCGGCTATGTCTGTACAGCTGCTGCTTCTTAATAGACTTCAATGCGCTGCATCTGAAAAAAATGGCCCGTTCACAGTATACGGACCTCAGCACCCATATGAATGAGGTCTTATAGCAGACAAGGTAAATTGTCTTATCTTTGTGCTGGGACTGTGCTGGTCGGGGCTGCCCAATGTAACTGCTGTAAATGACCCCTTCTATCCATCTGGAGTTCAGACAGATTGCAAAGCTCCCAACTGTCCCTGATTTGGAACAATGTCCCTCTGTCCCTCATTCCTCCTCATTTGTCCCTCATTTTGGTCTGATCTATATTGTTGTATAAAAAATGCACTTTTTATCTTTCAAAAAGTGTTTTCCAGTGCTAAACGTTTCATCTGATTTCTAAATTGCTGCATTTGTAAATTCCAGACGCCAATATAAAGGAATAGTAATGGTAAAAAAGCACTTGTGGGTTTAACCAATCTTGGTTTTTTGTACAATTCTCCTTTAAGGGGCGTGGCGGGGGGGTGTCCTATGCCTGCATACTTTTGCTGATAGATATCCCTCATTCCCATCTCAAAAAGTTGGGAGGTATGAGATTGCACTCTACAATATTTTACTACCAAAGTGTTTTAGGAGTAAAACTTCACTTTAGGAATAAGAACTCAGTATTGAATAAAGGTACACAAGGCAGAGACTTCCCATTCGAGGAAACTCAAATTCTTTTTTCATGTCCTAGAGGACGCCGAGATTGCATATTTGCTCAAAGCTCCCGCAGAGGCAGATGGCAGCAGATCTATTGTAATTGTTGGGCTATAAAGTGACTGACGTTTCAGTCCGATGTGGATCTATAAATTGACAGCTGTCTTAGACAATAGAACCAAAGAAGACTCAAATTTAGCAAAAATCCATCGCTCAGTACAATGGCAGAGTAGGCGTTGCAGCTTGTGGTCACAGCGACCAGCTCTTACTGATTTAAAAACTGAAAATCAGTGACAATGACAAAGCTGCACAATGTATTCTGTCACTATTCACTGTTTCATCTTACAACATAATACTGTTAAAAGAAAAATCATTTTTACAATTAATTTGCAGGACTGGGATAGTCTATGATTTGCCTCTTGATAAAATGCAATATAAAATCTTTTTTCTGTAGATTTCATCGATAATTTAATTATGTTACTGTTGGAATTTTTAAGCTAATATTTGTGGAAACACAACATTTAAAGTGACCCTGTCACCTGTCACTACAGGACATACAAGGAACCATAGTGTGCAGTAGGGGGATCAGATATTCAACACATCCTAGTGCACCCATTCCCAACCAGGGTTCCATGGCACCCTAGGGTTCCTCCAGCGGTTACTTGGGGTTCCATGGGCTCTGGCTGAGCTGGTTGCCATCTGATGGTGTCCATAGCTCCCAACTGACCCTGCTTTAGAGGGATTGTTGTCCCTCGTTTTTAACAAAGTTCCTCTGTCCATTTTTCCTCCTCATTTGTTCCTCATTTTGGTCTGATCTATATAGTTGTATATAAACTGTACTATTTATCTATCCAGAAGTATTTTACATGGTTAAACCTTTCATCCATGTTCTAAATTGCTCCATCTGTAAATACCAAAAGCCAATATAAAGGAATATAAGTGGTAAAAAAAACACTTGTGGGCCTAACCAATGCTTTTTATTTTTTTTTTGTATAATTCTTCTTTAAGGGGTGTGGCAAGGGGCGTGTCCTATGCCTACATACTTTTGCTAATAGGTGTCCCTCATTCCCATCTCAGAATGTTGGGAGGTACGGGTGTCTGCATAAATTCCGGGTCCAATGCCACTTGCCAGAGCAACGGTATGATACCAGTGATCATTTTTAAGCTGTCTGTAAGGGTGATAATCTGACCACCACTGTAAGGGTCATCCTTCCCTCTAACCCCAATTATATAATTTTAGCGGGGGGGTTCCTCAAGACCTGAAAATTATTGCAAAGGTTCCTCTGGGGTAAAAAGGTTGAGGAAGGCTGCCCTAGAGTGTCATATACTTACATCAATTGAGAAGTTTTTGAAGGACAAGGGCCACCAGAAAGGTAAGGATACTTGCTTTTCTTTTACAGTGGGGGGCTTTGTTCTACAAGTGATCCTGTCACCATAGGGTCATTTGTAAACAAAGTCACTGCTGTATTCCTATAGTGATAGGATCACTGTGTGCAGCTACTCGCTACCGCCTGCTTGATTAGGGTGAAACCGGAGGATCAAGATGGAACAATAAGGTGACAGTAACCCCTCCGAACTGCTCATCTATAAGCAGACTTGGATGGGTGCTGCTTTGCATCACGGTGTGGCAATTGAAATGCTACATACCAAGTTTGACAGGTGGCACCTGTCAAAACCTCCTACGTAAGTGAATGGGACTGCTCAAAACACTTGGTTTGTAGCTGCAGCATGGTCTCGCAATTAAAAATTGCCATCCAGCAAAAAAACAAAAAACAAGGCATCTGGAGGCAGCATCAATGCCTCATTGACACCTGCAAACCTCCTTTCACCGTTCGCTGAAAAGCAATCCACTGCGGGGTGGATTTTATTAAGTGGGGGAGGATTAGACTTCATGCTCCCAACTTTGTGGGAACAGTTTGGGAATAGTCCTTTCCTGTTCCAACATGACTGCACACCAGTGCACAAACAAGGTCCATAAAGACATGGATGAGCGAGTTTGGGGTGGAGGAACTTGATTGGCCTGCACAGAGTCCTGACCTCAACCCGATAGAACACCTTTGGGATGAATTATGCCGCGTACACACGGTCGGACTTTTCGTCTACAAAAGTCCGACAGCCTGTCCGACAGACTTCCGACGTACCTTCGGCGGACTTGCGGCAGACTTTCTTACGAACGGACTTGCCTACACACGACCACACAAAAGTCCGACGGATTCGTACGTGATGACGTACACCGGACTAAAATAAGGAAGTTCATAGCCAGTAGCCAATAGCTGCCCTAGCATGGGTTTTTGTCCGTCGGACTAGCACACAGACGAGCGGATTTCGGGGTCCGTCGTACTTACGACGTAAAGATTTGAAGCATGTTTCAAATCTAAAGTCCGTCGGATTTGAGGCTAAAAAAGTCCGTTGAAAGTCCGGAGAAGCCCACACACGATCGGATTACCAGCCAGCTTTAGTCCGTCAGCGTCCGTTGGACTTTTGTAGACGAAAAGTCCGACCGTGTGTACGCGGCATTAGAGCGGAGACTGCAGGCCAGGCCTTCTCAACCAACATCAGTGCCTGACCTCACAAATGCGCTTCTGGAAGAATGGTCAAACATTCCTATAGACACACTCCTAAACCTTGTGGACAGCCTTCCCAGAAAAGTTGAAGCTGTTATAGTTGCAAAGAGTGGACCAACTCCATATTGAACCCTACGGACCCTGCCTTCGTTCGCACTGAGGGCGGGTTTGAAATTGTGCGAGTTCAGCTGAACTTACATGATTTCAAACCTGCATTTCAGTGCGAGCTCGGGGACGATTCGAAAGACATCTGTGCAGGTTCATGCACAGATGTCAATTGAAATTGCCCACCCGAAGTCGCCAAAAGTAGTGCTGGAACTACTTTTGGGAATCAGTGCGGCGCTGCAACGTCAACGTCGCACCGATTGGGATAATGCTGTTGCCAGCAATAGGCTCCAATTTGGCATGCAATTTGACATGTCAAATCGGCCCAATGTAAATGGGGGGCTAAGACTGGGATGCCATTAAAGTTTATTGGTGTGTAAAGGCAGGCATCACAATACTTTTGACAATATAGTGTATGTAGTGCAAGGGCCTTCCTGATTGCAAATTAAAAGTGTTTAGGTTTCACCTCATATTATATGGTTTTGGTAAATCTAAAGGAAAATTTTATAATGTATGGGCAGCTTAAGAGGGATTTTTGGTAAGGTGTCCTGCTGTGTTTTTGGGAGAGGAAGTGAAAGAAAATTTTCCTGATAGGACACAGACACCAAAAAAAAGAAAAAGAAAGAAAGAAAACTGACAGGGAATTTAACTTAAACCCACAGTGATATACTGCTCCTTACATTAAAGCCCAACTCCCGACAACTAAAAATGTATCCCTTAAAGTGGGGAATTGCTCATCTAAGTCTAGGGAAACATTTAAAAAAAAGATTACCTTGCCTAATCCTCCGCTTATTCCGGCAACTATACAGATCCCCGTAGCTTCTTCCACCACACTCTCCAGCGCTGTAGGGTCTTGACGTCATCAAGATCACAGCAGGGTCCGTAGCTCTGCATTGGATGTGATGACACCTAGGGACAGTCTACCAATGGAGCGCCTGGAAGAGTCATATGCTGGGGGAGCAAATGATAGGTAAGTAAAACCAACTGACGCCAACATGGCAGCATACTAGTGATAGAGCTCCGCCTCTTGACCACTCCCTCAGGACCAATGAATAGCATAAAAAAGCCCTGGCACCCCCCCCATTCTTCTTTTTTTCCTCATACCTCCACGCACCAGTGAAGATTAAGCAGTTCTATGTCCCCACCTCTGCCCCAGTGCAGTAGCCGTCTGGGTTCAGCCTCTCTCAGTGCGAAGTCCTAGCGCTCGGGCTGCTAAATGCGCTAATAGCCTGGGAAACCCTTCTGTGGGCCCTGCAGTGTTTCCTCATTAGGAACGAAATCTGCCATCATTCAAGTGTCTGTGGGCTGAGGCTTGTTGGGCCAGCTAGTTCATTCCTTTTCCTTTTTTTTTTTGGTTTCTTGCAGCAAACAGGGCTGCCTATCACTTTTATTCTTTCTGTCTCTAGTCCTCATATGTGTTCTCCCTTACCTTGCTCTGTTTCTCTTTTGAGTGCCTCCCATGTCTCCATTTTTGTTAGTGTTCTGTTCCCCTCTTGTTTGCCCATGTGGGGATCTAGACCCCACTGCCTAGGGCATCCCAGACCTCCCAATAGGGGAAGAATGGCCGCCCAGTGCTGTTTTTCTGTGGCCAGGGCGCCCTTGATGACAACATCGGGCTGAGCTGGCTATTGGGAGTTTTGACCGCCATCTTGCTTATGGGCAAAAGCTCCCTCTTGCCATCAAGAGCTCTCTCGGCGCTCCCTACTGCTTTTAAATAGGTAAGACACCAAGAAAAAAAGAGAAATGTGTATATATTCATTTATATCTGGTTTAAAAAAAAAAAAACTTTTTTAAAGTTTTGTAAATGGTATGTAAATCTACTTTTCTATGACCCCTAGCAAATAATCCTTGCAGTTCATTTTTCCGGAGTAGGGCTTTAAAGAGGTATTAAACCTAAAGCTCCCCAATTTGAATGAATGAGCATGGGGTGGGGACAGCAATAATGTCAGCCTGGGGGGAGTGTTGCATTTATTACCAGATTTAAATACACTGACAAATTGAAGCCAAACTCCAGCTCACACTTTATAATCAGTTACAGAAACCAGATTGTTTCCTTTGGGAAAAATATTTTAATAAAAAAAGAATCTGATCATTTAAATTTCCCCTGCCAGTGTTAAATGATATGTCTCATACAAATACATTCTGCTGGAGATCTTGTGCTTTTGAAAAACAGACGTTCTGGCTGGATCACCAGATGAAAGTAGAAAAAAGAAAGACTAAAAAAGAAAACAAAATCAACCATCACATCTAAGAATTGGTAATCTGCAATATAATAAATGTTTGCTTTTGGGTTTGGGTTTAATACTGCTTTAACCACTTGCCTACAGGGCACTTACACCCCCTTCCTGCCCAGGCCATTTTTCAGTTTTCAGCACTGTCGCACTTTCAATGACAATTGCGCGGTCATGCTATACTGTACCCAGATTAAATTTTTATAATTTTCTTTACACAAATACAGCTGTCTTTTGGTGGTATTTAACCACTTCAGCCCCGGAAGATTTTACCCCCTTCCTGACCAGAGCGTTTTTTGCGATTCGGCACTGCGTCGTTTTAACTGACAATTGCGCGGTCGTGCGACGTGGCTCCCAAACAAAATTGACGTCCTTTTTTTCCCACAAATAGAGCTTTCTTTTGGTGGTATTTGATCACCTCTGCGATTTTTATTTTTTGCGCTATAAACAAAATAAGAGCGACAATTTTGAAAAAAACGCATTATTTTTTACATTTTGCTATAATAAATATCCCCCAAAAATATATAAAAAAACATTTTTTTTCCTCAGTTTAGGCCGATCGTATTCTTCTACATATTTTTGGTAAAAAAAAATTGCAATAAGCGTTTAATAATTGGTTTGCGCAAACGTTATAGCGTTTACTAAATAGGGGATAGTTTTATGGCATTTTTATTAATAATTTTTTTTTTTACTAGTAATGGCGGTGATCAGTGATTTTTATTGTGACTGCGACGTTATGGCGGACATGTCGGACATTTTTGACACATTTTTGGGACCATTGTCATTTATACAGCGATCAGTGCAATTAAAAATGCACTGATTACTGTGTAAATGGCACTGGCAGTGAAGGGGTTAACCACTAGGGGGCGGGGAGGGGTTAAGTGTGTCCTAGGGAATGATTACTAACTGTAGGGGGATGGGCTGTATGTGTGACGTCACTGATCTCTGCTCCGATGACAGAAAGCAGAGATCGAGTGACACTTGTCACTAGGCAGAACGTCCTCTCCGTGAGGCGATCGCAGGTATCCCCGCGGCGATCGAGTCCGCGGGACCCGCGACCCGATTCACAGAGCTCCCGGCCGGCGCGCGCGCGCGCCGCCGGCGACGCGCACGCAATGGCACGGCGGGCAATTCAAATGGACGTACAGGTACGCCCATTTGCCCAGCCGTGCCATTCTGCCGACGTACATCGGCGTGCGCCGGTCGGGATCCGGTTAATCACTGCTAGTTTTTTTATTTTTTACTATTACTTTCTAGTTTCTGTCAGTAAATTTTGTAACAAAGTAATTTTTCTCCTTCACTGATGTGTGCTGATGAGGCAGACCTGATAGGCACTGATAGGCTGAACTGGTGGGCATTGATGAGGTGGCACTTATGGGCACTGATGAGGGGGCACTTATGAGCACTGATTAGATGGCATTGGTGAGGAGGCATTAATATGCCTCACTTATGAGCACTGATAGGTGGCACTGATATGTGGCACTGATGAGCACTGATAGGCGGCACTGATGGGCACTGTTAGGTGGCACTGGTGGGCAATGATAGGCAGCACTGGTAGGCAATGATAGGTGGCACGGTTAGGCGGTACTGATGGGCATTGATGAGTGGCACTGATGGGCAACACTAATGGGCATTGATGGACAGCAGTGATGGGCAGCACTGATAGGCAGCACTGATAGCCAGCACTGACTGGCATCGCTAATGGGCACTGATTGGTGGCACTTGTGGGCAGTGGTGGGCACTGATTGCTGGCACTGGTGGGCACTGATTGCTGGCACTGATGGGCAATGGTGGGCACTGATTGGTGACATTGTTGGTGCTATATTGTAATCAGGGCACTGATGATCAGTGCCCTGATTACATGCCTAGATGTCCCCCTGCATGGAGATGCCGCTGATTGGCTTTGCTCGCCACACACTCTGTCAGTGTGAGGCGAGGAGCGCTGATTACCGGCATCTCTGTGTTTACATGTGACTGGCTGTGATTGGACACAGCCGATCACATGGTTAAAGAGCTGTGGACGCGGTTCTTTACAGAGATCGGGGTCGCGCCGCATTTTAGCAACACGGCGCGGCTGCGATCGCTGCACTGCACGCCCCCAGGGGCGAGCTAGAGCGGTCATTCTGGGACGCTGTCATATGACGTCATCCCAGAACGAGAGCCGTACCGCCCCGCTGTTAACACCGATCTCACTAAAGAGCCTATGATAGGCTGACCAGACGTCCCGTTTTCCGGGGACAGTCCCCGGACTGAGGAGACTGTCCCGCTCTGAATATGTCCCCCTTTTGTCCCCGGATTTAGGGGCAGTGCCAGTGGCATAACAACAGGGCTTCTCCTGAGCCCTGCACGTAGCATCCTCCTGAGCCCTGCACACTACAGGTAGCATCATCCTGAGCCCTGCACTCTGTATGTAGCATCCTCCTGATCCCTACACCCTACAGGTAGCATCCTCCTGAGCCCTGCACCCTGTATGTAGCATCCTCCAGAACCCTGCACTCTGTACATAGCATCCTCCTGAGCCCTGCAGTCTGTACATAGCATCCTCCTGAGCCCTGCACCCTACAGGTAGCATCCTCCTGAGCCCTGCATTCTGTACATAGAGTCCTCCTGAGCCCTGAACTCTGTACATAGAATCCTCCTGAGCCCTGTGCATAGCATCCTCCTGAGCCCTGCACCCTACAGGTAGCATCATCCTGAGCCCTGCACTCTGTATGCAGCATCCTACTAAGCCCTGCACTCTGTACGTAGCATCCTCCTGATCCCTACACCCTACAGGTAGCATCCTTCTGAGCCCTACACCCTACAGGTTGCATCATCCTGAGCCCTACACTCTGTACGTAGCATCCTCTTGAGCCCTGCACTCAGTACGTAGCATCCTCCTGTGCCCTGCACTCTGTACGTAGCATCCTCCTGAGCCCTGCACTCTGTACGTAGCCTCCTCCCGAGCCTTGCACTCTGTACGTAGCATCCTCCTGAGCCGTGCACTCTGTACGTAGCATCCTCCTGAGCCGTGCACTCTGTACGTAGCATCCTCCAGAGCCGTGCACTCTGTACGTAGCATCCTCCAGAGCCGTGCACTCTGTACGTAGCATCCTCCTGAGCCATGCACTCTGTACGTAGCATCCTCCTAAGCCGTGCACTCTGTATGTAGCATCCTCCTGAGCCCTGCACTCTTTACGTAGCATCCTGCTGAGCCCTACACGTAGCACCAGCATACAGGGGCACACTGACCACCAGTATGCAGGGCCAGCGGTTACCAGTATGCAGATAACATAACAAGTCAAGTAAAACAACTAACATGCAACAAAAAAAATCTCAAAAACAATAAGAAAATCTTGTTAGCTGGTTCCCTTATCTAACGCAAATCAATAAAAATCAAAAAATGCAGCGATGCCCTACACGTCATCTATAAAATTGTACAAATGGACTTATAAGTAGCTGCAATTTTTCAAATTATTTTTGCAGAGGGTGTGACACCATCACTACTATATTGCAATACATTGGTTGATTTGCACTGGATATTCATTTATAGGTTTTACCATTGTACTTATAAGTCCATTTGTAGAATTGTATAGAGGAAGTGGCGAATTGTGCTGCATTTTTTGGCTTTTTATTGGTATACAGAGGCCAGGACATACTTTGTATGCCATGAAGAAACCTCCACTTGCTGACCACGCCCACTTGCTGGCCACTCCCACAGGTAGCGCGCCACATTGGCGCCCTCACTTTTACCTCAAGCACCACCATAGCACCCCCCAAAACAATTGTCTGGAGCCACCCCTGCCTGCATTGGATTTGAATTTTTCTGCCCCATCCCTCCCTCCAAGATTTTTCTCTATCTTCTCTTAACATTTGGTAGTCATATCACAAAAAATTCTAACAAGTAGCTTTTTATTTTTTTTTCTCATAGACGAAATGTGAGAAACGAACGTATATATCATACAATCATTCCATAAACACATACCACATACACTGCATATATAATTTGAGGAAAATATGCTTATAAAATAGCTTAGCATTTGCCAATTAAAAAAAAAAAAAAATGTCCCCGGATTTCATTTAAAAAATCTGGTCACCTTAGCCTATGACGTAGACTCTTTACCATGTAATCAGCTGTGTCCAATCACAGTTAATCACAAAGTAAATAGGAAATGCCGGTTATCGGCTTTCCTCTTGTCACACTGACAGCACGTGAGGAGAGGAGAGCCAATAAGCGCCTTTCCTCATAGGGGAGATTGTCTCCATCAGTAATTCCCTATAGTGATGCCTATCAGTGCCCACGGGTGCCGCCCACCAGTGATGCCCATCGGTGATGCCAATCAGTGCTCATCAGTGATGCAAATTAGTGCTTAGTGATGCCAATCAGTGCTGTCTATCAGTGCCGCCCATCAGTGCTGCCTATCAGTGCCCATCAGTGTTGCATATTAGTGCCTCCTCATCAGTGCCCATCAGTGCCGCCTCATTAGTGCAGTCTATCAGTGCCTGTCTATGCAGCCTCATCAGTGCAGATCAGTAAAGGAGAAAAATTACTTATTTAAAATTTTTTATAACAGAAACTAAAAAGAGTTTCTTTTTTTCAGAAATTTCGGTCTTTTTTTGTTTGTTTAGCAAAAAATAAAAAACCCAGTTGTGATTAAATACCACCAAAAGAAAGCTCTAGCTGTTTTTAAAAAATGATAATTTCATTTGGGTACAGCGTTGCATGACCATGCAATTGTCATTCAAAGTGCAACAGCGCTGAAAGCTGGAAATTGCCTGGGCTGGAAGTGGGGTAAAAGTGCCCAGTATTGAAGTGGTTAAATGCAGCTACATTTATTCTTTTTTTTCCTTTCAAGGACGGTTTAATAATACTTTAAGTAGTCTCTACTCTTTCTGCTACTGAAAGAAACACAAGGTTTAAATGTCTGATACACTTTAGGAAAATAATTTTAGAGTACAGCGGACAACCATTGAACCCCAAGGAAAATGTCTTGGGCAGACCATGGAACAGTTGTCAGCTCTGGTATAATCGCAGCTTTTGATGTGTCACTCTGTCAATGTTGCACGGGGCAGGGTTGTGACAGAGCACAACGATTCTGAGAACCCTCCCATCACCTCTGAATAGGGAGCAGAGGAAGAATCTCAGAGAGTTCAGATGAGGGAGAGCAGGTGACGAGGAGGGGGATTCCACTTCACATCATCCAGTCATTTATCACAATGTGGCACTGAGGGACACACGCCTGTGATGAGCTGCACTGGTGAGTCCATTTACTTCTTTCCCTGACATTTAAAGTGGCTAAGAAATGCTTAAAGTTAAACCACCTTCCATTACTACACTGTGCTACATACAATATTCACAGTTTTGTGGACCTGTCAAGGGTTTCCTGGGCTGATCATTATCAGTCAAGCATCTAAACAGATTCAGCAGTTCGTAGTCATAAAGGTCACCCTGCACCTGAACCCATCACATTTTTACTTCTGACTCAGATTTGCTTTTTTTTGGGGGGGGATGCGAGAGATTACAATAGAGGTATAGTTCAAACTCCTTCAGGGGAAAAAGAAATTAATGCTTGGTTACAAAAAATGACCAGCATTCTTTGAAATTCTGCTACTAGAGCTATTCTATGATTTTCTAACATTTGCTTGATTTCTGTTGCTCATTATCTTATACTCTAGCCATTTATTACAACCTGTACCTGTGTATGGTGTTTTTTGCAGCCTGCGGACTTCAGATGACAGGTAAAGCTTTACTTTGAAAAAAAAATTCTGTACAAAATAATTTTTTCATAAACATGTATGCATGGATTGTTTAGGAGTCTATGTTAATGTCAATGGGAGAAGGACAGCAGGGGGACATCTTCAGTATTGGTTTATCCAGACAATAGTGGTCCGCTAGAAAAATCCAAGTGGACCCATTGAGTTCCCTCTAATGCCGTGTACACACGTCCGGACTTTCGACGGACTGAACCCCGGAGGACTTTTTCACGGACTTTCGACGGAGTTCCGACGAAACGGACTTGCCTACACACGATCACACCAAAGTCCGACTGATTTGAACGTGATGACGTACGACCGGACTAGAATAAGGAAGTTCATAGCCAGTAGCCAATAGCTACCCTTGCGTCGTTGTTGGTCCGTCGGACTAGCATACCGACGAACGGATTTTTCGACCGGACTCGAGTCCATCGGAAGGATTTGAAACATGTTCTATTTCTAAAGTCTGTCTGATTTTTCGACAGCAAAGGTCCGATAAAGCCCACACACAATCAAATTGTCCGGCAGATTCGTTTCGTCGGACCTTTGCTGTCGAAAAGTCCGATCGTGTGTACACGGCATTAGAAGTTCAAAAGCCCCATAGATATCTAATAATTTCCACAATTTACCATGACCAGCCAGATGAGGCGAAATCAAATCTATAACCATCTTGACCCTCTGTCTGGCTTATTAAAGAACGTAAAAAGTAATAACTCATATCAGCTAATCAATAATCCTTATCCATCCATAAACTGATAAAAGCATAAATCTGATTGGTTACTATGGGTTACTGCCATATACATATCTTCGCTGTTCTTGGCACTGCATTACAAAATCAGTTTATTACAGGGCAATGCTCGGTGCAGGACCCCATGACACCTCAGTAAGGACCAGTGTTTTGTTGAATTTTATTTAATAGTTATTACACTGTAATGTGTAATGTTTATCTTTTCAAAATGTGTATAATTGTGTTTTTTTTTTACATACACCTGCTCTGGTTTGTTTAAGATTTATTACTACTATAAAAAAGACGATTTGGGAATATTTATATAAGCAAAGTTGACCTTTAGGTCCCTTCTACCTGGGGCGGGCTCCCATTGGATTCTGCCTGCTCAGCGGGTAGTCTGTCCGCTGATCCCCGCTGTGCAGACGGATGGCTGATCCATGTCCGCTCCGCTTATGGACATGTGTCTGTTTACACCCACCGCTCCAAAGAGGAGACTGGAGGGTCGGATCGGGTCTGCCTGAAAAGTTAACAGGTGGACCCGGGTCAGTCCACTAGTGTGAAAGGGGCTTTAGACCTGTCAAAGATGCCCCTACACAATACGTAGCATCAGTTTATTTATTACAAATTTTCATACAGTGCTGACAATTTACGTATATTTTTATATACTGTACATTCACATTAGTCCCTGCCCTCAAGGTGCTTACAATCTAAGGTCCCTCTATCTCCCATACATACTACACTAAATTTATTTAGGCTTCAGTTAACCTACCAGTATGTTTTTAGAGTGTGGAAGGAAACCAGAGTACCCAGAGATAATCCACACCAGCAGGAAGAACATGCAAACTCCATGCATATGGAGTCTTGGCTGGGATATGACCTGATGACTCCAGTGCTGCAAGGCAGAATTGCTAACCAACAAGTCACTGTGTTTCTCTGTAATGTTGGAAGTGGGTGGCCATATACTGATTGTCTTACCAAGAACAATAGGCCTTTCTTCAAACAAGGTGCTTTCTCCCCTCTCCCGGGAACTGCTGTGATCTTTTTCCCTATTTATATGATGGGTGTTGGGGGTCACAAAAAGTCTTCACGGAAAAAGGAACATCAGGCCACAAATTGCAGAGTCATTTTTATACATCCAAAGGTCTATAAGGTTTAACAGTAACCCTACATGGTTCAGTTATCATAAGCAATGCTCAAAAGGATCCCATTGCTTGTCTTTACATGGGACGTTCTGAAATGTACATCTGATCTACTACAAAAGGCTGCGCTTATAGCCGGCCATAGATGGACCGATTTTCTTTCCTGGAAAATCGCTCTATTCCCCCAACTACACAGTCAGTGAATCCCGTGGAGCTATTGTGTTCTACCGGCGACGGGGAGCCGTTCCAGCTGGGAGAACACACAGTGATTATTGCTAGCGGCAATAATCGCATGACAGATCCGACAGGCTGGTTGTATCCAAGTTGATTGATCAATCAACATTGGTACACTCAGCCTGCCCATACATGGGTCGAATCTCAGCCAGTCCCTGATGAACCAGCCGAGATTTGAAATGTTTATGGCCAGGTTTAGATCCCTATAGGAAAAAAGTTTAATGCTGTAGATTACTGTATAATGTATTGTGGTTGCCCAGGAATGAGCAGTTGTTGATTACAGTGAGATCTCCCACCAGGAGGTCATTTACATTTGTGAGATGCTGGTTAGAATAAGATCTGCTGAGAGGAAGCTACACTTGGGGTGAACTGTCAGAACACAGCTGTTGTGACATGTAGGCATAAGTGCAGAAGCTGGTCATACACTAGTAGAATTTTGTTTGAATTTTTCTATTTTAAGAACATTTGTTGAATTTTTGAATTGTTAGTAGGGTCAAATCGACCTTTGTTTTCCACTGCAGTGATGAATTTGAAAGAGCAGGAAGGAAGTTTTTTTCTCGAACAAACAAATTTCTAACAGTGAATGTGGTTTTTGTTCTGAACGGTCTATTCATTCCAAAATCGATTGTTAAAAGCAAACAAGAGGTTGAGGTACTTTCAAACGACAATCGTCAAGTCATTCTAATGTATGACCTGGCTAGTGTATAGTCAGCTTTAGTCTGTAAAAGACAAACATTCTCATCATTATCTTAATTTTATAGTCTATACCAGGGATCCTCAAACTGCGGCCCTCCAGCTGTTGTAGAACTACACGTCCCATGAGACATTGTAAAACTCTGACATTCACAGACATGACTAGACATGATGGAAATTGTAGTTCCTGAACAACTGGAGGGCCATAGTTTGAAGACCCCTGGTCTATACAGACACCCTTAAGCCAGCCATAGATTATGTGATTTTCTCTTCTGCAACCCATGAAAATTGCTAGATTCCCCCATCAACACAGTCTCCTGTGGGGAAAAATCTCCTGATGAGCCATTGTATTCTCCCGGCGGAGAGCGCGGGGAGCCTTCCCTGCCGGGAGAACACATGGTGATTATTGCTAGTGGCTATAGCCGCTGACAATAACCACATGAAACGTCCGACATGATGGTTGTACCTAAGTCGATTGATGGCACTGATTGATCAGAATTGCAGACTAATCTGATCCATCCCAGGAGTGCTGCAGAAAGATGGGGTAGAAGACTAGGAGTTTTAAATCCTTGGACCATTGCACTGGTTGCATTGGCACTGACCGGAGGGTAGAGAGCGGTGTACGGTGTTAGTATACCTTTTAATTTTTTCTGAAAATGTGAACACTTTAAAATATGACACAATGTGCTTGGCCATTGCTTTTCTTACATTAGTTATTTGTTTATATAATATATATATATTATATATTTACAATGTAGCGCACACAAAAGGCCTTCAGGCTGAATGCAGCCCGCCAGGCCATTTCATGTGGCCCTCGCACCCAGGACTTTTTTTCAGTTGAAACCAAGCACATTGTGCATAGCACACCCCTAAACCCTGCAGTCTGTATGTAGTACACTCCCCAACCCTGCACTCTGTACACATTGCACCCCTGAACTCTGAACTCTGTACAAAACACCCCCATAAATCCTGCACTTTGTACATAGTGCACCCCTGAACCCCGCACATAAACACACTTCTGGTTTTTATTGACCCTTTAAGATCCTCCCACTGGTAGTACAATTTGGCCACACCCATAATGCTGCTACGGCCACCTATGAAATTAAGTTCGACATCCCTGATGTGGCTATTAAAACACACACTACCAAAAAATTAGGCAATGCTGCCAAGTTACAACTGTAAAGGTGGCAATAGATGGATTGACATTTTATTCCAGGTGTGGCCATTGCAGTTGGACAGAAGTTGATCTACCAATTAACTTCTGTTCAACCTCCCTGAACGATATAAAAGTCACTCAATCAATGGCTGCAGCGCTGCTCTGTGTATTCTGACAGTGGGGGAGTCTCCCCAGTCCCCACTGTCAAAATACAATTGTGCACTGTGGAGGATTCCCCCAACCACCTCGAACGTGTGGATGGAGGAATCGGTTCAGTTTTTTTTCTGCTGGTTGAACAAAGTAAACTGAACCATGTATGGCCAGTTTTAGTGCCAGTTTACTGTTATTGAAATTCTATGCGGACTTATGCAAATTCCATGCGGATGTCATGTGAAAAAGCATAATTTCAAATAAAGGCTATTCATATGAATGCAATCTATACACTGGGGGGGAGAACCTCTGGGGGAATCTAGGATGGGAAAGGACCTGGGGGTCCTAGTAGATGATAGGCTGAGCCGCTCAGCAATGGCATTCAATGCCAAGCTGCTGCTAACAAAGCAAACAGAATATTGGCATGCATTAAAAAGGGGATCAACTCCAGAGATAAAACGATAATTCTCCCGCTCTAGAAGACTCTGGTCTGGCTGCACCTAGAGTATGCTGCCCAGTTCTAGGCACCAGTCCTCAGGAAGGATGTACTGGAAATGGAGCGAGTACAAAGAAGGGCAACAAAGCTAATAAAGGATCTGGAGGATATTAGTTATGAGGAAAGGTTGCGAGCACTGAACTTATTAGAGGGGATATGATTTCAATATATAAATACCGTACTGGTGACCCCACAATAGGGTTAAAACTTTTTCGCAGAAGGGAGTTTACCAAGACTCGTAGCCACTCATTAAAATTAGAAGAAAAGAGGTTTAACCTTAAACTACGTAGAGGGTTCTTTACTGTAAGAGTGGCAAGGATGTAGAATTCACTTCCACAGGCGGTGGTCTCAGCGGGGAGCGTCAATAGTTTCAAAAAACTATTAGATAAGCACCTGAATGACCTCAACATACAGGGATATACAATGTAATACTGACATAAAATCACATACATAGGTTGGACTTGATGGACTTGTGTCTTTTTTCAACCTCACCTACTATGTAACTTTGTGGGAACAGTTTGGGGATGGTCCCTTCCTGTTCCAACATGACTGCACACCAGTACACAAAGCAAGACATGGATGAGCGAGTTTGGGGTGGAGGAACTTGATTGGCCTGCACAGAGTCCTGACCTCAACCTGATAGAACACCTTTGGGATGAATTAGAGTGGAGACTGAGAGCCAGGCCTTCTCGTCCAACATCAGTGCCTGACCTCACAAAGGTGATTAATAACTTAAAGCATTGAACTGTTATTTTTCAGACAGCTGTAATTAAAAAAAAAAAAAAAAAAAAAATATATATATATATATATATATATATATATATATATATATATATATATATATATATATATATATATATATATATATATATATATATATATATATATATATATATATATATATATATATATATATATATATATATATATATATATATATATATATATAGTTGGCAGCTAAAACTATGTTATCATTGAACCATTAATGAACACAAAATAAAATGACATTACAACCCAGCCTGCTTCCTCCACTACCTATTGAGAAGTATACTTCTCTATATTTCCTGTACATTTACATCTTGGGAAAGAACGTGACAGAACTACAAGAAAAACCTCAAGTCTGGTTAGCTCTCTACATTTTGCAAGATGAGCAAATTATATGACTGTACATGTGGACCACATACCTCATCTGCGTGAAAGAATCGCGTGTTTTTTTTTTTTTTTGGAAAAATATCTATGATTGCAATGTGTGACAGTTTATTAAATGTATTTGTTTGTACACAGTCAGGTACCGTACAGCTAGCTATACATGTACAGATTTTTCTTCTTTTATCCTGCAGATTAAATGAGAGAAATCTAATGGATTCTTCTATTGAGGCTAAACAGAGTGGATGGTGAAACCTCTCCTGCCAGCTATTGTATTCTGACAGCAGTCAGAATACCCAAACAGTGGCTGCATCTGATTGGATACAACCACTTTTGGGCCAACAATTTTGCACCTGGCTCCTTTAACAAAATGCTAACAAGGTCCCCCACAGCTCGAATTTAGGCTGATTTAGCAGGAATTGAACACAATTTGTGCCTTCAATTCGGTGGCTGCATTTGTTTTCTTTTTTTAGGCTTTTTTCTTTTTCCTTTTACCTGGTGATCCTGCCAGTAACACACTTTCCACCCTAGGGTGTCTGCATTCTGGATGAAGTAATAAAGCAGACACCTTTGGACAGCAGCATTGTCAGTCTAGGACAGGGGTCCTCAAACTACGGCCCTCCAGTTGTTCAGGAACTACAATTCCCATCATGCCTAGTCATGTCTGTGAATGTCAGAGTTTTGCAATGCCTTATGGGACTTGTAGTTCCGCAACAGCTGGAGGGCCGTAGTTTGAAGATCCCTGGTCTAGGAGGAGGGCAGTGATAGATTAGCAAAATTAGATGGACTTGACTACAAATTCAAGTTGAACTCCAGCTCACACTTTAATAACTGTTACAGCAAATGTTTTTTTTTTTCTTTTGGGCATAAAGGTTTTACATAAATTAAAATAAACTTGTAAGCAGGGTTAATACCCCTTTTAGTAAGACCCCTCCCCTGGGTGTAGTTGATGGGCGGAGTATATGTGGGGAGGTGCAGCGTGGCGTGGCTGCAGAAAACACTCAGAGTCCAGATGCAATAACAGAACTATATTGTAAATGTAGTTCAAACCAGTTCAACTACCTGGCAGGAAGTCAACCTGACCGGGTACACTCACAGTATGTTGCAGCAAATAGTGTGGCAGCAAGTCTCGGATGCACCAGCAGTGTCTGTCTCAAGGGTTGGAACGTGGCCTGGCTGGCCTATGCCCAAATGGGGAGGTTTCCAGGAAGGCTAGCGTGTCCCTGCTCTTTCTCTACTCATCTGGAATCTCTACTGCTAATACTGTCCCTGACAGATGGGTGACCTGTTCCTACACTACCTAAATGCAAAATGCACACCAAGCCAAGGAGCCAGGGTTTTAAATAGACTCTGCCTGACCCAAGATGGCCACCAGAGTCACATGGGGCTACAGCATCCAACTGGATAGCTTTCCCAGTGGCCCAGGAAACCACAGAGGAACCATGTTCTTCTTGACTTCTTCTCCCTCTGCAATGCCACTGCAGTTGAGCACCACTTGCAGTGGAGAAAGTAGACTGCACCTGCCTACATATATACCCCTTTAAAGGCTGGAGTTGGTGGAGTCCTAGTCAGAAGGATCATGAGAACAGGTTACCCTCTGACTTGCGCTATGTAGGTTTGTAACCTGGAAATGTGAGGGCCCTTTGGGGCTAGACCAACAAGAGCTGTTGGATGGGGGCCCACACTAGGGGAACTCTTGATGGAAGAAGAGAGGGAGAGATGGCTGGACTGAGTTCAAGTTTACTGCACTGAAGTTTACTGCATACCTCCCAAATTTTTGAGATGGAAATGAGAGACACCTATTAGCACAAGTATGTAGGTATAGGACACTCACCCTGCTACGCCCCCTTAAAGGAGAATTATACAAAAAAATAGCTAGTTAAACCCACAAGTGCTTTTTTACTACTATTTCTTCATACTGGCTTTTGAAATTTACAAATTCAGCAATTTAGAAATTGGAGGAAAGGTTTAACACTGTGAAACACTTTTTGAAGGATAAATACTGTATTTTATATACAACTATAAAGATCGCACCAAAAGGAGGGACAAATGAGGGGGAAAGAGGGACAGAGGGACATTGTTCCAAATCAGGGACAGTCTCTCGAAATCAGGGACAGTTGGGAGCTATGTTTACTGTACTGCTTATCTGAAGTGTGGATTTGAAGAAGTAGCTATACGGTAGTAGTTGACATGCTCTCTCATAGTAAACAACATTTAAAGGCTATTCGTGTGGACATTCTTTTATTAGTCAAAGTAAGCCTCAGGCCAGGAAAATGTGAGTAACAAGATGGCGGAGTCTCTCCCTTTACAGGTGTGTGGATACCCTAGCCGAATCAAAAGCGGGGTGAAGCCCTTGGCCAGCTTGGTGGGAACTGGGGGAAAATCAGGGCTACCAAAAGGCTAACCACTGTACCCCTGTACAATGGTCTGACAGAGACAAGCTACCTCCTCCATTAAGTTGAGTTCCTTCATTGAATACACTGCCTGTAACACAATCTTTGAATGGAGGAGAGAATCCTGTAACTGGTCAGACTCTCCTCCATTCACAGGTGGTTCTACATGCAGTGTAATCAGTAAAAGAACCTTTCTAAATGGAGGAGGAGGATGAAAGAGGAGGCATGTCCCCAATGGATCATCTTCAGGTTTCATGTACACTAGCAGCTCCTAAACTTGAGTTTAGGAGCTTTTGACGTTTTTTTTTGCCAAAGCTCCTAAACTCAACTCCATAAAAGCCTATGGGTCAATGTACACAGAGGCTTTTAGCAGCGTTTAGGAGCTGCTGCGTTAGGTGAGGTTCAACCTCCTTCTCCTGCCCACAGGAGAATCGCGTTCAGGATAGGAACGTTTTGACCGCTGGAATGGAAAAAACGCAGAGTGCAGCAAAATCATGCCACATTTTGCATTTTTCCACGGAACCGGTAAATGACAGCCAAGTGTACATGAAGCCTTAGTGCAGCTGAGCTTGAAGACCCAAAGCTGTTAACTCCCACAGTGCCGAAAGCTCAGCGGCAGGAATAGGACAAGACATCCCTGCAGTGAAGCCTTCTTCAGAATCCAGCAGCCTGCACATCGTGGGACATCCTTTATTACAGGTAAGTAATGTACCGGTAACTAAATCTGTAGAGAGAAAAATGTTTTTTATCCAAACGCCAGATTTAAAATCGTGATTGCCTCTAGAACCAATAAACTGTTCAGCGCATATTTTAGTAACCAGCCAGTTAGATCTAAATGCCTGTTCCTCATGTTTTCTGTAGGTCAATGCTTCATCCTAGTATTAGGATGACAGCCTTGGAAAATTCACTTCTTTTTTTTTTTTTAAGTCAGCAAATTGCAGTTGGCAGCCCTTATATAAAAGCCTATGCTGAGGCTTTCATGCTTGAATTCCTTAGGAAAATGCTAGTTCCCTGGCTGCCTCTGGGCCCAGTATTTAGTGAGTCACGAGCTTGGTTCAAGCATGCAATTAGTGAAAGGAAGAACTCCTCATCTGGATGCTTTTGGATCAACAAAACAGCCAGGAAACTGGAATTTTCACAAGAATTCAGCAATAGCCATCTGAATGCAGACTTCTCCTAAAGAACAACAGTTTTCTGTCATGTTAATCCACTGCTTTTCTTAGTCACTGACTTGGAAAAAAGCATACAGATAAACGTCACACACTTGCATGATCTGCATGCTTGTTCCAGATCACCATGTAAAAAGACTGAACAAAGAAAATAACACCACTCGAATGCCCCCCAAACCTGTATCAGTTGGATCATGGGGATTGACTGGTGCAAGACACACAGGATCAACTTGTAAGGCTCTAGTAGACCTCAATAAAATGGTGGCATCTGCACACAGACACCGACTCCCTGTTGCATGAATGTGAATACGCTGAGTAGAAAATGTCTTGAGCTCCTGCTCTCCACCTGCAAAGAACTCAGATGCATTTTGCCCTTTTTTGGGGCTTCTATGCTTAAGTCCAGAAAAGGGTGAAACTCGTCTATACAGGTGGAGAGCAGGAGCTAAAGCCATCTTTTACTCAGCTTATTCGAATTCATGCAACAAGGAGTTGGTGCGTGTGTGTAGACGGCTACCATTTTGTTGAAAACACTGAAGCCATACATAGCCAGGCATCTAGCATTTTAGACAAATGCTTGTGATGTTCGTTTAACAATTGTTTTTTTAAATGTATTCCAAGGTGTTGTGGTTTTATATGGCAATGCATAGGGTGCCACAGGCAGTAATGATCACATCATCTAATATCACCTGATAGCTATTGGACTGTAAGCTACTGTGCTTATTACATCCCAGGTAAACGCTACACTGCCTGCTTTCTTTATCTTTTTTAACACAGTATTTTTTTTTTTTTATCTTATGCACCTAACTTTTTAAAATGAGACTACCATAAAGTTAAATAAAGATAAATAACAAACTGACTTAGAATTCACTTTTAGACTCGGATAGTTTCTGGCCTGCCAGTGAACCTGTCTACTGTGTTTGCTCAGTGCTGGTTGTTAATTCGGAGGACCACACTCTTTGTGCCTCCTGACTTTACATGTTCTTGTAAAAGATGCAGCTGTTAGAGCTGTGAAAGAGACTTTTCCCATAGCAGGTCTTGTGTCTGTGGGTGGACCGTTTGTTCACCCTAAGCAGCTTTTCTTTTACGTAGAACAAACTAAAAGCTGTGACACTGTGCTTTTATTACAAAAGTGGACGACTGTTTGCTTACCACCATACAAGCCAGTCTGTTTGCACTAGCATTTCCATCGCCCTAATGGTGGGTCAGTGGGTTCAACAAGCCAGACTGGAATGATGAAGATGATCACCTATGGTCACAGCTATTTAAAGTTTGGGTGAACATTGGGTGGCTTCTGGTAATTAGTGAGATTAGTCTCATGTAATAGCAAAAAAAAAATATATATATATATATATATATATATATATATATATATATATATATATATATATATATATATAATATATATCCATAATCACATATACATACAGTAGATTCATATATAGGTGGCATGACAGATATACTGTATATACCATAGCTCCCAACTGTCCCTGATTTTGAGGGACTGTCCCTGATTTGGAACAAAGTCCCTCTGTCCCTCTTTTACTCCTCATTTGTCCCTCATTTAGATCTGATCTATATAGTTGTATATAAAATGCACTTTTTATCTTTCAAAAAGTATTTCACAGTGCTAAACCTTTTTCCAAATTCTAAACTGTTGCATTTGTAAATTTTAAAAACCAGTTTAAAGGAATAGTAGTGGTTAAAAACAGCACGTGTGGGTTTAACTAATATTATTTTTTTTTGTAGAATTCTCCTTTAAGGGGTGTGGCAGGGGGGTATTTCCTATGCCTACATACCATTGCTAATAGGTGTCCCTTGATCCCATGTCAAAAAGTTGGGAGGTATGATATACTGTGAAAGGTTGTATGTTTAAAGATTTTAAAGCCTAATTATTCTATTCAGTTTTCTTTTATAGTTATACAGTAACTACCTGAGTCTGACCACACTGTCCTGTGCACTCTGTGATCTAAGGCTAGGTTCAAGCTTATTCATGCTTGTTTCGTGTTCACATTGTGACTACGCCAGCCCATTCATTTGAATGAGCTGCTGTACTAGAAAGAAACATGTCTTAAAGCGGTTGTATCCCCCGCTTGGTGATTTTTACCGATGGGTAAGCCTATAATAAGGTTTACCTGTAGGTAAAATAAATATCGCCCTGCATGCAGCCACCGACGTCAGCAGCGCATGTGCTCTGAAGGCCACTCACAGCGCCAGAGCCAGTGAACCTGGAAGAAACGCAGAGGGAACATGTCAGCTCCCTGAGTGGTGACCGGGGGTGGTGCGGGCGCTTCGTTCTAAGGTAGGTATTTCATAATGAAATAGTATGCTGTGCATACTAGCCTGTTATGCCTTTGCCTTAGGCTACTTTCACACTGAGGCATTTTTCAGCCGCTTTAGTGCTAAAAATAGCGCCTGTAAAGCGCCTGAAAATTACTTCACCTGCGGCCCCAGTGTGAAAGACCGAGTGTTTTCACACTGGAGTGATGCGCTTGCAGGATGAGAAAAAAAGTCCTGCAAGCAACATCTTTAGGGCGATGCGGGAGTGGGGTATACACCGCCCCTAAACCGCCCCTGCTCATTGACATCAATGGGCACTGCTGCCGAAGCGCCTGCAAAGCGCTTTGCAGGAGCTTTTAACCCCTTCGGGGGGTTAAAAGTGCACCACTAGTGGCGGCAAAGCGCCGCTTAAACAGTGGTAAAGTGCCGCTAAAACTAGCAGGGCTTCACCCCTACCGCCCCCACCGCCTCAGTGTGAAAGTGCCCTTACAGGTGTTTTTTTTTCCAGGGCATACAACAGCTTTAAGAAGTCCTCAAACCTCTGTTAAAAACCGTGCCATACAGAAATGCATGGTGTTGCAGCACCATGCGGTTTTGTGTGTGCAAAAACACAAGTAACACAGGTATTTTGCCAATATATGGAGGTGCTAAAGAGCAACATGTGGTATGTGAACCCCTTGGAATTAATTGTTTTTCTGTAATAATTTCCCATGAAATGTGATCTGATCCACATTTAAAGTAATTGTAAATGATCACTTTGTAAAACAACACATTCCGTGGTGTTAAGGTCTGGGCTCTGACTGGGCCACTCCAAAAGGTGCATTTTCTTTTTTCTGAAACTGTGGTGGATTTATTTTGATGCTTTGGGTCATTGTCTGGCTGGATCCCCCAACTTCTACTAAGCTTCAGCTGGCAGACAGCCACCCTGACATTATTCTGTAGGATAATTTAGTAAACTTGGGAATTAATTTTCCCCTCGATGATGGCAAGTGGTCCAGGTCCTGAGGCAGGGAAGCAAGCCTAAATTATGATGTTCCCTCCACCATACTTCAACATTAGGATGATGTTTTGATGTTGGTAAGCTGTGCTCTTTATGCACCATACATAGTGCTGAGTATTCTTCCCGAACAATTCAACTTATGCATGAGTTCCCAGCCCGCACATATGTAAATCTAGGCTAAAGCTGGCCATACACCTTAATATTTATCTCACTTAGCCAAGCTTAAGCTGGCCATAGATGGATCGAAACGCAGCAAGTTAACAGGGACTGGCTAAATTTTGATCCATGTATGGCCGTTCTCACTCAAAAGAAGTCGATCCAACAGTCTGACTACTGTCAAAGGGGAATGCAGGGAAATTTTTATCAAACAGCCAATGGGCTGCAGCTGCTGATCGGTGTATTCTATAGGCTCGTACACACGATCAGAAAACCGTACAAAAAAATACCACTTTCGAGGCGATATCAAATACAATAATCTGATCGTTAGTACACAGCTTTTGTCCTAAATTTTCCGAAGGGACAAACACAAAACTTTTTCTCGTACGATACCAGATCATACGATTTTCATTTAATCAGTATAGTTTTCATCCCAAAATACAATACAAATACATTACATCACTTCCTAATTATTTTATGTTGTACGAGAATTTTCATTCTTTAGTAACCTATTCGTTTTCGATATGGAGACAATATCAATGGCACAGAAGGGAGGACTCCTCCATCCACCTTGTTTGTGTGGATGGGGGAATCCTTTTTTTTTTTTTTGATCAGCCCGCTCATCTATAGTCATCTATAGTCAGCCTTAACAAGAAAAAACACTTTATTCCACCATCCATGCTAAAAGGTTGGATTAATCTGTAGTTCTGGCTATTGTATTCTGACAGTGGAATACCTAAATAATGCCCGCATCTGAGAACTTTCTATAAAATGTACTTTTGTAGAGGATGGATGGTGTCGACAAGGTCACCCATTGAAGAAATTTCAGTTGATTCAGCAGGACTCATTAAAAAAAATGTACATTTTTGTGTGTGTATGTATACCTTTTATAGACATACCGAGAATATCTAGACTATGGTAAATACTTGAGGGATTATGATGACATTGTACAAAACCTTACAGATGATCTGGTAGAAGATAATACTGACTGATCAGACAATACTGACTGGTAGGCCTATCAGTGGTGTTTTTTAACAGGGTGACTTGGGGTTTATGTGTGCTCACCAGAATATGGACCTGGTTACAGAACCTTTGCACCTCAGTCTTTTGTCTTGAATACTTTTACTCCAGGCACCAGAATGGACCATATGCGCCTCATTCAGTTCATTTTGTCCATCCATCAGTGATGGAAAGCTTAATTAGCCTAGACAATGTCTTCTGATAGTAATCAATAGCTTAGTATTTTGGGACTTGGTGCAGTCACAGCAGGGTAATGTACCATGGCTTGATGTACAGCTGTGCATGAGTTGTGCTGTCCCATAGGAAAAGGCAGCTTTTGTAGTTGCTCAGTACATCTGTGTCATTCACTCTTAATCAATAATCACATTTCCATTTTAATAGTTATTATACTCATACAGTTTACTGTTATCCATACATACTTTGGTCGGGACATGTACAGTGTTTCACCACTTCTCTATTTTTGGAATTTGCTTTGTCATAGAATGTCAGTGACTCTTGGTAAGTTTCCACAATGTGATTCTGCTTCTTCCCAAGCTGGTCCCTTATTTCATCACTTACAAGATAATTCTCTTTTGGTTTTTGAAGTATTTTCTTTTGCTGTATTATTTTCAATTGTAAATGGAATTACAGTTGAAACTAGGATAATTTAAATGCCTCTTTTGGTATTTTTTCTGTACACTATAAAAGATCAGCATTTTTTGATAAAACACACACTACAACCAAACTAAAAAATGCAATAAAACCCTCCAACTTGGTCAATAACCTCTCTTTTGATCCCAGCTCAAGAAAATCTATCTACTAGCTACACATACTCACCTTCTCTTTGCTCACCCACAGCTCCATTCTGCCATCTGGAGCATTTATAAATACCTAGTATATCTAGGTGTGGGGATCACGTAATTCATTCATCTTCACCTAGTGCTTAATGATTGGCTGCACAGGGACCTAGTGCTGTCACATGGAGGCTAGGAGAGAATCCAGAGGGGCAAAGGAGGTATAAGCAGCATGGAGGGCAAACATTTAAATTAGCCTGTCCACTCTAATATACCATAGTTGGTCCTAATGGTGATTACACTCAGGAATGAAAAATAACTTTATCACAAAGGTGGTTAAAAAAAAAGAGATGTTTACTTTAGATATACATTTGTTATGTTGGAGGGCTGTAAAAAGAATAATGGTCCAGATATTTAAAGAGACACTGTCATTTTGCCCATTCAAGGCCAAAGTGACAGCGACTTCTGATAGTCTGTCTCCCTAGCAGATTATACTCATGTTCCTTCATGCCTCCTTATTCAGTTGAGGCCCTTGGTTTATTGCTCTAACATAGTTGTGTTTTTGGGTATGGGTGAGCATGTCACCTCATCCTTGAGAGAGTGGTCAGACCTAAGTGGCCTGAACACTGCTCGTGTGTGTGTGTGTGTGTGGGGGGGGGGAGGGGGGTAGACTCCACCGTCCAACACTGGAACTTGCCAAGGATGTACTCCTGCAGCTGGGAAGTGTAGCAAAGGAGTGCAGATTGTTGAGTATGACTTGCTGGGCAGGTGGGCTACATAACTAGACACTTTCACTTTGGCCTGAATGGACAAAAGTTTCTCTTTATGTTACCCATGGCAAGTTTTTTAAAAAATGTTTAATGCTATACAATTTTCTTTTTTTAACTGTTGTGATGTCCCTTCTCCAGGTAAATAATGGACGTTCTTATGGATTTATCAACTCATTTGGCCTCAACAACATGGACCATGCAGACTGAAGAAACAACTCCTTTGGAAACAAATATATCTACTGCACCTCCTTTCAATGGCTGCCAGATCCAAGATGGAGTACTATCCTCAGTGCTACCAGCGGTGTATTCACTTGTTTGCGGTCTTAGCCTCGTAAGCAACATTCTGGCTCTCTTTGTCTTCTGGACAAACTGTCAAAAATGTACATCAATGGTCATATACATGAGGAACCTTGCCATAGCTGACCTCCTCCTTGCCCTCTGCTTGCCCTTTCGCATTGCCTTTCAGGACAATACTGGGCCTTTTCTCCTGTGCAAGATAATAGGTGCCTTTTTCTACTTGAACATGTATGCCAGTATTATGTTCCTGAGCCTTATCAGTATGGATCGTTACCTTAAAATAATCCGGCCTTTACAACAGTATAAAATCCACAGTGTGTCTTGGAGCACCCGAGCCACTCATGGTGTCTGGTTAATCAATGTGGTATGCATAGCACCCTTCCTGTTTGAAAATAAAAGTGAGGAACCCTGCAGTCAAAAGTGCTTCCACTTCAAGAAGAAAGGAATTGTGGCAGCTGCAATCAACTTATCAGCAGTTATTGCCTTCTTTGTCCTTCTGTGTCTTTTTGTCTATTTTTATGCAAAAATCTCAGCAAAGCTCCACCAAGCCACTTTGGGAAGAAACCAGCCACAGACTAAAAGGAACAGCAACCGGGCCATGAGAAAGTCTTTTATTGTCTTGATTATATTTATTGTGTGTTTTGTTCCTTATCACCTGGTACGTGTGCCCTATATCCTATCTCAGATCGATACTATTCCCAGCATGGCCTGGAAACAGACATTGCATATCACTAATGAATTGGTGCTGTGTTTGTCCACATTCAACAGCTGCCTGGATCCTGTGATTTATTTCTTCTGGTCAGACAGCTTCAAAAGGGCTGTAATTTGCACCATTCAGGGAAAGCTCAAACTCATTATGAACAAGCAGGACAGAACATCCTACTGCAACAGATCAGTTACTGATATGTAAGGCCAAGCTTTGCTGCTGTGTTTACAGTCTCCTTCTATGGAAGCACCTGTTTCTCCTGTAGGGGATGGTGGCATACAGAGGAATGGTGTTGTTTACAGAAAAGAGTTATTGCAACCTTTCCAGGCATCACAGCATAATTATTATAAGCTTTCCTGTACGATATAATTACTTTTTCATTGCTTAAAGGAAGGGGATAACATGAAAAATAAAAATCCTCTTTGATTATGCCCCTTTCCTAGTTTGGGTAGAGATTTCCCAACTTGGCTCAGTGTTATGTCAAAGCAGTTTTCCTTAAAGTGGTAGCAAAGTTAACAAAAATTTTTAAAAATTAGTCTCCCCAGCAGGTTTAAGCCATAATGTGCTAGTATGTATCACATACTAGCACATTATGTCAGACTTGCCTATAGAATAGATCTCTCCAGTGGTGCCTCGTCACCTCTGACAGGGGTTCCATCTTCACGCTGTATTCCTTCTGGGTTCGCGGGCTCCCTTTGAATGGCTGAGCCATCATGACGTGGGGCAGCACGAGTATGTCGTCTCTTCTGAGCACATGCGCCGGTGACATCGCCAACTGCTGCTTACTAGAATATCTCCTAAATGGTGCACTTTTAAAAGATTTTCATTTTACCTACAGGTAAGTTTATTATAAGCTTACCTGTAGGTAAAAATTGGTAACTACCACTTTAATTCACTTACTTTCCCCAGATCTTGATTGTGAATGGGTGTAATGTGTATCTGTAAATATATGCTCTTAAATAATATATCTAACTCCATATTATTGCAATAAAGTCACTATACAAATGGACATAGCAACACAGAAACACTGCACTATACACATTCTATACACATTCAGTATGTCCTAAGACCCCATACACACTATTAGATTTTCTGCAGTCATGCAGGCCCTTGCACTACATGGTTTTGGTAAATCTGAAGACAAAAATCTGCAGAAAATCTAATAGTGTGTATGGGGCTTTAGTCTTTCGGGTTAAATGATGCTGGGCATCGTTCAACCCAGAAAACTAAGAACAAATAGTGGTGAAAAGAGATCACTGTGGGGAATAAGCACTGGAGAGGAGGTGAATATTGGAGCCAAAGCTGTTTTTCTTTCTTACACCTGCTGTGGGCAATTGACCAATGTTTTTGCATTGATAGTGTAACAGGCTATATCATGGAACAATGACATGTGATACCGCAGAATTTTGGGAAACTGACCATTTGCTTTTTTTTTTTTTATCCATTGCCAACAGCAAAAACTTGTTTTATATAGGGACATGGAGGTGTGTGGCCATAGACAAGCATATAAATGAAATCCACTGCAATATATAAATAATAATTTGTGAAAAAATTATCAATATTCAATGTATTGCTTTGTCTCAAAAGTTTCTTTTTTTAAATACTGATTGCAATAGTTTGCAATGTTACATTCAAAAGCCCAAAGACTGAATCGTCTCGATCCCATATATCACAACATTAGTGAAACTTGAGAAGGACAATCCTTTCTAATATTTTGAAGATCAATATTATTATATCTTATCACCTGTTCAACAAAAACAACTATACTTAGAGCCGGTTCACACTGGGACGACTTGTCAGGCGACTTAGCCGCCTGACAAGTCGCATTCCATTCTGTACAATGGAACCGTTCTAATAGGAGCGACTCAAGTCGCTCCGACTTAGAAAAAGGTTCCTGTACTACTTTGGGGGCGACTTGAGGCGACTTGCATTGACTTCTATATAGAAGTCGTTTTGCAAGTCGCCGCTCCTGTCGTGTCCTGGGTCGCCTGAGGCAGTCGCGCTGCAAGTCGTGCTGCCTTAGTGTGAACCGGCTCTTAAGTAACCATTAGTTTACTTGGGCAAGAATCTGCCCATAGGCAAAACAAAACAGACAGTAAAAAGAAAGAGAAGAAAAATAGGAAAGGACATACATAAAGAGAAAAAAAAAAAGGGGGGGGGGGATGTCACAAGCAAATCAATCTATTTCTGTGACAATCTATCTGGGAAGCCGCTATTTTAAGTCAGTCGCATCATGAAGTTTATTTTTAAGAAAGATCTCAGAATGTCAGAGCCCAAAAACTCAATCCAATACCATATCGTCATATGCTTAGGATGATATTCATGTATGTTTGCTGTTAATTCTTCCATTCTCCTTAAATGATTCAGCTCAACTACCCACTCTTTAATAGTAGGAGCAACATTGGTATTCTAGTGTCTAGGTATGAGTATTCTAGCTGTGGAGAGGAAAAAGCGAAGCAGCCCTTTTTTAGTCTCTCCCTTAGAGCCCGGATAGATAGACAATAGAGCCATTTCTGGAGATTTCTGATATGGCATACCAGTAGCAATAGAGCAAATTTGGAACACAGACTCCCAAAAAGTTGTAATCCGGGGGCAAGTCCACCATATGTGGATCATTGTGCCTTTATCCCCCCCCCCCAGCACAAACACTTTTCAGGGTAGATTGAAGATATTCTATGAAGCCTCACGAGGCATCTATACCACCTGGTTAATATGTTATAGTTCTTTTCTTGTTTATGTTGAGAGACTAGATTTAAAGGTTAGAAGGAATTACTTTTTCCAATCTTCTGTGGTAATACTATGGCCCAATTACCTCTCCCAATCTTTGATGCAATATGGATAATTGGGGAATGCACGGGATAACAATATTTCATAGATTTTAGAAATAGTGTGAGAGCACTCTGAGAGCCCTGTGCAAAGAGATTCAAATCGAGTTAATTGATGAAGTGAAGTGACCCCTTGTTCGATAATTGTATATACAAATGCTGAAGCTGAAAATAGTGAAGCCAACAATCTGGGTAGTTACATTCTGCAGTTGCTATTGTATTAAACGATTGTAGTCCCTTAGTTGTAAGCGCTTGTTTAATCGGTGAAGGGGCCAGAGTTATCCATTGTAGGAACCTGGTTGACAATAAACCCAGCTGGAATTCTGGATTACCCATAATTGGAGTAAATGGGCCAGGGGTTGAAGAGATACCTAGCTTTCCGATAGTTAAATCCCAGACTTTTAATAATGATTATGCCAAAGGTGAAAGTGTTTGTCTAGGGAGGCAAAATTTAGGCTTAATCTGAGGAAGAGAGGTCAAGGGGACCGATGTTATTTGTTGCTCAATAGTTACCCACTGTTTAGATTTACCATGATAAAACCAATCCACTATTTTAATCAGTATGGATGCTATATGGTATAGTTCCATATGCGGTAAACCTGCTCCCCCCTTTGTTTTCTGCTTTACTAAGATGTCATAACGGAGCCTAGCTGTAGAGTTCGGCCAGAGATACCTTAGTAAGCTAGATTGTAGCAAACGGAAGAAAGCACTCAGGAGCATTTGATATAAATATAAAAAGTGAATATCCCTCTTATATATCACCATTCTCCCTATCCATGAGGGTTTCCCCCTAGCCCTAATCTTCAGTTTGCTAATCACGGAATTCAGCATAGGCAAATAGTTCAATTCATAGATCTTTTATTCTGTAGGGGCGATATTAACACCTAAATATTTAAGAGAATGGAGTTCCCACTGAAATGGCAAATTGATTTCCAATGTTTCTTTCTCAGTTAGCGGTAAGGTGATGTTGAGACACCTGAATTTTGTTACATTTACTTTAAAAGTGGAATTCGAATTGTTCTAGTTTATAAGAACTATTGCCCACCTGAACTATGTGGATAGAGGAATTAGACCATAGAGCCATCCCCAGATGTTCAATAGCCAAAATGTATAGGTATGGTGATTGCAGACAGCCCTGGCGTGTCCCGTTAGAAATATTAATGTGCCGGGAGAGTTTTCCGTTAATCCTTATCCTTGCAGATGGAGCGCTATATAAGGCCATTTTTTTTTGTATGAATTCCACCGGGAGACCTACTTGTTTCAAAGATGCTTCCATAAACCTCCAATCCAAGCGATCAAAGGCCTTCTCTGTGTCTAATGAAAGAAGACAGTGTTTTTTTTCAGGCATATTGTATCAGTAAGCTTGTCTTTAAGATATTGTCCCGAGCTTCCCAACCCTACCTAATCTAAGCCTATTAAAGAAGGGATCACAGTTTGTAGACGCAAAGCTAAACTTTTGGCAAATATTTTTTTTGTCTCAAAAGTTACTCCCATTGTTTTAATGCGTGTTCCGTGAAAATGTTCTATTTGCATTATTACCAAGACAATAACTGCATGAATTATTCCTTTTGGCATTAACAACAATTTACAGACTTTCCCCTCATGTATGAAGTGGAGATGCAGCATCCAGCATTAAAACAACTTTACAAACTATACTTTACAGACACTGCATGATTGTTTAGCATTTTAGAGTCTCTCATAAGAAACAGTGGAACTCCAATATGACATTTTAAATGTTACATTTTATTTTAAATGTTGCATTGGCAGATATGGCCTTGACAGCATGATATTGACTTATTTTATTTAGTAGAAAAAAGTGCAATGATGTTATGCAGTATGCAAAATTAGGCCCCATTCGGACATAGTTGTCCTGGTGCATTGTGTTAAAGCAAGTCTATTAACACATGCATAATACATTTTTTTTTTCACCTGTTAACATGCATTGCAATAAGGCAGCTAGGACTCTAGGACAACATATTTAAAGAGGCACTGGAAAGTTTTAAAGTTGTAAGGGTAGTCATATGAAAGAAAACTTCAAACAAGCTTAATAGCTCTAGCGAGGCAGCTCCCACACAGCATGGCTGCCAGCGATGGGCACCCAATAGTAGCTAAAAAAATTAGGAATACAGAAAGACAGCCACTTTTAAGAGCAACACAACCCCCCCCCCCCCCCTTTAATCAGGGCTCTGATCAGGTTCACCTAAAACTTACTTACACCCACCTACCTCCAGGTCCATCCAGCTCCAGAAAAAAAACAAAACAAAACAGTAAAGGACGGCATCTTTTCCCATTTTTTACGGTCTGGATCGGAGCAGAGTCTATTTGCACCGGGCCCCCGATAGAGCTGACAGGAGTCCACCTGTGTCCCCTGGGCAGAAAATGAATGGGCACGGATGTGATATCTTAGGCTTTGATCAGCCGGGGATCTACCCACAGATCCCATGTTGATCAGAGTGGACTCTGCTCTGTGTGAAAGGACCCTAATACAGATCTGTGAGGTCACCGTCCACTGTCTTGAGTCCAATTAAATCCTGTGTTGAGCCCTGATGAAGAGGGAGTGGTGTTGCCCTTAAAACGCTTTGGCTGTTTTTATATGACTTATTTACTAACAATTAAAATTTTCTTGGACTCTTTTATTCAAATGATTGGGCTGGCAACGGTCAAGCTCCATTTTTGGAAATACAGCACACGCAATGCTATGCACTTCAACTGATGTGTGTTGTTGCTGGGTTGCCTCAAAATGAATGGCACTGCAATGCACTAATGCATGTAATACATTGTGTATTGCACATTACCGCAAAGCTCTTCACTAGTAGGGTGTAAATGGGGCCCAAATTAGATTCCTTCCCTAAACTGGGCTGAGTGCAGTGAACTGAACTCCATTACTCCCAATCTTCTGGAATGAGGAAAAAGGACACTTTTTAGAAAAAGCACACACATCTGCCACCCCCATGCCCTTCCTTTACACAGAACATGAATAATTAATGCTAAAACTACAATTTCTGTAGTTTAAAGTAATTCTTTATGGATGAGAGACTGTCATGAGAGTAAAAAGTCATTCACACTTCTTCAGTAATTGTAGCAAAAGATTTCTCTCATGATAAGTTCTCTTCAAAAAAGCACTATATCTGAGAGGTGCCACAGCAGCATATTTCACCTGTAGTAGCAACCTAGGTAAATGTTTAGTTTGTGATTCTCAGGACTGAAAACTGTAGGAGAGCTTGTGGGTTGGTCCACCAGTAGTACAAAGTTGAAGATAAACCCTTTAAAGGGTTAGTTTACCTTTTCCCCCAAAAAAGTTTTTTCACATGAAAAGGTGAACTAACTCACAGCATCCTCCCTACCCACCTCAGTCATCGCTGCACTCAGCTCTTTGGATAATTATCTTTTACTGCCCAAGCTAGCTGATGTAGTGGTACTGGCATTTGAAAACCGGACCCTTCTTTCTTCCTTCAACCTTCCTGGTCACTGTCCTGGAACAAAGAAGGCTTAGGGAGATTCTCATTGGTCAGTGTGGTCACGCACCGATGCTGACCAATGCCCATTCATCATTGCAAGCATTATGATGCTACACAGCCTTCGGGTTGTGTACTGCATTTCTCAAATGCACAGACCGCTACACTGGCTGGCATGGGTGGAAGAAGATAATCATCAAAGGAGGTGAGTGCAGCGGAAACTGTAAGGTTGTGGGGTGGGGTTAGGGGGGATCTGGACTGTTTCAGTTTTGTAAAAAGCTGAACTACCATTTTAATTACTGATTTTGCTAACTCTTGAATTGAATATTTGGTTGAAGCTACTTACAAAATGCCACTTTTTTTGACTCCTACAGAGTCTCTGCATTAATTAAAGGGCTGTTATATAGTCCTGATGATACATTTTAAACTTGTGATCTTTGTGCATAATATTTGTTATTGTTTTGTAATTGTTTTCTACTTCAAATTTGTTTTTTTTAATGAATTAAATATACATTTGTAAAAGAAAGTGTATTCTTTTAAAACTTCTTTCAAGTTTTCCAGCTTGTAATGAATGCAATGATATATTTTACACATGCTGTAGATTTATATAGTGTGTCCACTACTGGCAATTTGGCAAATAGTTTTTTACACATTGGAGCTCAGATTCCCAGGTGATGCAGACAATATCCCTGGTTTTACTGCTCTCTAGCTAATATTCGGTACATTACTGGTGATCATTTATAAAGGCTGGGACAAATAAAACTCAAGCAAAAATAAGGAACGGTTAGAAAAAACTGGCATTTTTTCCCAGCGCTACCATTTATCTTTTTTTGTGGTGAAGTAAAGAGGAAATATGTTTATTTATACATCTTTTTTTTTTTTTTTTTTTTTTAGTTTTAAAATTGTTTATTGAGGCAATAGGTTAAACATCAACAAAGTTTTTCCCACACAGGGGAAAAGGGCAAATATAAGGTTTTGAACATATAGATACATATATAAGTGGAATTCACTTGAAAGTCTCTGCTCAGTAAAATTTGACATCCGGAATTTCCATATAGAACTAATAAAAAATAAAAAATTCCTCATGTTCCAATTGAGCATTTTTAACAAAAGTCCAGTTGCCCCGGTGACCAGACACCCCGAATCGGGATCATGCTGTGTCTGGGTCCTCCGGGCTCCAGTTCCCTGCCAAAAGGTAGTTTCCCAACGGTACATGAAAAATGATACAGTGCCAAACATTTAAGTACTTGAAAGTAATTTTACAGTTTAAGATTCAAGATCACCGCGTTCGTGTCTTATTCTGAAATATATATCTTTTTTTTCCTTTTTTTTTACAAACTTATATATTCTTGTAAGAAAAATAACATCTTTAAAGTAATAACCTAAAAGATCTTAATAGGCATATGTATAATCCTGTATCTTCAATTTCATCTCCCACCTTTCTGACTCAGTGGGAGAGGGAGCATCAAGAGAAATTTTATTTTACTTAATAAAATAATAAAAAGTTAAGGGAAAGGAGAGAAAAGAGAGAAATATTAAGAAAGGGGGAGAGAGAGATATGAGATTATTGAGTGAGGAAGGTTTACCAGATCCTTCGAGGAGAGCCGTGTTGGGTTGTCAGTTAGCCGGGCAGGGAAACTTAGTTGGCAGAATGAGTAGCTGGTTTAGGGATTTAGAGAGTCACTCCCATATGGCGGGCCCATGGGTCCCATATACGTTTGAATTTCTCAGTCTTGTCAAGAATGATGTTAGAAATTTTCTCCTGGTACATGATCCAGGAGATTTTCTGTTTGGCTACATGGAATGAAACTTTAGGAAGTTTCCATGCCCGGGCTATTGTAATTTTGGCTGCTATAAGAATGTAGTGGATTAGGATTAGGTCGTATTTTGAAATTTTGGGAATTTTTTGGTTTAATAGGGCTATAGTTGGAGTTTGCGGGATCGCTAATTCCGTGACTTTGCGAATTAAATTGAAAATTTTGTTCCAGTATCCTCTGATACGTGGGCATTCCCAAAAAATATGTAAGAGGGTGCCTAAGTGCCCGCATTCCCTAAAACATGTAGGGGAGGAGTTTGGATAGAACTTAGCTAGCCTAGTTGGGACTAGGTACCATCGCGTTATGATTTTGAGATCTGCTTCGACCAGAGAGACATTTATGATACCCTTAAAAGCAGACGCTACATTGGAGTGCCATGTGTCAAGATCCCATTCGAATCCGACATCACGTTCCCAGGTTATCATGTAGTTCGCTTTCTCTTGAGGTTCTGCTAGCGCTGAGTATATGAGCGAAATTCCCCCTTTCATGTCCATGGCTGAGGAGCACCACTGTTCATAGGGGGTGGTGTGAAGTGGAAGCGGTTCTTGGGATAGGGTGGAGAGTAGGAAATGTCTCAGTTGGTGCAAGCGAAATTTTTCGGATTGGGGCATTTTGAGTTTCGAGGTGCATTGTGTTAACGTGAGGGGGCCCCCAGAGTTACAGAAATGACCTATTCTGTACATTCCCCTATCAAGCCACCATTGGAACGCTCTTGTGTTTGTGCCTGGAGGGAAGAGGGGATTATTAAAAATATGTGCTAAGGGTCTCCGTGAAGATATTAGATTGTGTAATTTGTGCATGGTGTCACATAATGTGAATGAATGTGAAAGGGAGGGGGAGAGGATTGGTGGTCTAGTTTTATGTGGGCGCCATAAAAGATAGTCTATAGTGAAATTGGGTATAGCTTGTCTTTCCATCTCTATCCATTCGGGTTTGGGGCCTCTATAGTAAATGGCTGAAAACTGACTAAGGTGTGCTGCCTGGTAGTACCACCAGAGGTTAGGGAGTCCAAGACCTCCTTTTTTCCTTGGTCTAAAAAGAGTTTTTTTAGGGAGCCTGTGATTTGATTTATTCCAAATAAATTGGATGATCGAGGATTGTAGTTTTGAGATGTGAAATTTGGGGACAGGGATGGGGAGGGAGCGGAACAAATATAAAATTCGCGGTAGTAGTGTCATTTTGACTGCATTTAGTCTTCCTAGCCAAGATAATTTGTGTAGTGACCATTGAATAAGATCAGAGTTAAGTTTTTTGAACATGGGGGGGTAGTTAAAGCGATATAGTTGCTCTATTAGGGGGGTTAGTTGAATACCTAAATATGTGATGGAATTTGAGCTCCAAGCAAAAGGGAAGTGTTCCTTTAAGCTTTCCACTGTGTGTGATGGAGTGGATATGTTAAGTGCTATGGATTTGGACATATTCACTTGTAAACCAGAGATCCGTCCAAAAGTGTTTAAAAGGGAGAGAATATTGGGGGTAGAGACGAGAGGGGAAGTGATGAAGAGTAGGACATCATCTGCGAAAAGAGCGCATTTGTGTGTTGACTGGCCACAGTTAACGCCATGTATGTCCGGGTGGTTCCTTATTGCAATAGCTAAATTTTCTATACCAATGGCGAAGAGTAAGGGTGATAAAGGGCATCCTTGTCTAGTCCCTTTGGTTATGGGGAATGGTTCCGATAAATGGCCTTGGATCTTGATTTGGGCTCTGGGGTGTGAATAGAGAGCTGCTAGGATATTTAAGAAATGGGAGCCGAAACCCCATCGCTCTAATGTTCCAAAAAGGTATGGCCATGTAATAGAGTCAAAGGCTTTTTGGAGGTCTATAGATAGGAGGTATCCTTCCTGGGGTGGGTTACCATCCCATTTTGATTGAAGTATAGATATTACGTCTATAGCTCTCCTTATCTGGTCCGGGCCCTGCCTCCCTGGTATAAAACCCACTTGGTCCTTATGAACGTATGCTCCTATAAAGGAGCCTAGTCTGTTGGAGAGGATTTTGGTCATTATTTTTAGGTCGTTATTCATGAGGGATATAGGTCTGTAGTTGCTTACCAAGCTTTGATCTTTTCCCGGTTTGGGTATGACTGAGATATAGGCTAGGTTTGTCGCTGGGTCTACGTGAGAGTCTTTGTTAAGGGAATTAAAGAACCGGACCAGATAAGGAGCCAAGGAATTTCCAAATTTTTTATAATACAGTGACGAGAATCCGTCAGGGCCAGGAGCTGAGCCTATTTTAGATTCCTTTATGACTTCCAATACCTCCTCTATAGAAATAGGGGCTTCCATTAGGGAGCGATGAGAATTAGATATTTTGGGGAGGGGGATGCTATCAAAAAATTTGTTGAGTTTCTGGGCCTTCTCTTGACTAGGATAGGAGTATAGCTTGGAATAAAACGCGTGGAATGTTTCCAGTATTGTCTTGGGGTTTTGTGTTAATGGACCCGAACTGGATTTAATTTTGGGTAGGGCTTGGAATCTATGTCTGGGGGAAAGTTTTGAGGCTAATTGGGGGCCAAATTTATCAGTATTAAGATAAAATCTTCCCCTGACCCAATTGAGGTGTTTTTCTGCAGAGGATGTTAGAGCAGTGTTTAAGGCAATCCTAGAGGAATCCATTTTGGCTAAGGACTCGGGTGTGGGTTTTTGTTTGTGCTGCTTACATATGATTTGGAATTCTTTTTGCAATTTTTTAATGTCAATTTGTTTTTCTCTTTTTAGTTTCGCTGCAAGTTGTATAAGGTTACCCCGTATTACTGTTTTGTGAGCTCCCCATAGGGTTCCTGGGGAAATCTCCTGTGTGTCATTAAGGCGGAAATATTCTAAAATGTCTTTTTCTATCGTGGTGCAGTGTACCGGGTTGGATAGGAGAGTCTCATTGAGACGCCATTGAGGTGGGCTTCTTGTGTGTAGGAATCCGTTTAGCTTGGTGGAGACCAATGAATGGTCAGACCAAGGTACTTCGCTAATTACTGCCCGAGATACTAGGTGAATATCAGTGGTGTGTATGAAGATATGGTCTATACGAGCGTATGTTCTGTGAGGGTCTGAGTAGTGGGTATAGTCTTTCGCACTAGGGTTCAACTCTCTCCATACATCAATCATACCCAAGGAGTGTAGAAGTTGAGCAATACGAAGGCTCTGATTGGGGGGTCTTTTGAGCTTCGAAATGCTTTTTGTTGATTTGTCCAGCATATGGTCAAAAGCAATATTAGAGTCCCCTCCCATGATCACTTTGCCCTCCAAATGTGGGGAGAGCGAGTTGAACATAGAAGAGAAGAAAGAAGCCTGTCCTTTGTTAGGAGCATAGTACGATACTATGGAGAGAGTTGCACCGTTTATCTGACCCTTCACAAGTATATATCTCCCCTCTTTGTCCTTAATAGTGTTGGTCAGAGAAAATTGTGAGCGTTTGGAGATAAGTACAGCTACTCCTCTTTTCTTGTCATCTGCGTTAGCCAAATAGAAGGTGGGATAGTTACGGTGTAGGAATGATGGATTGAAAGAGTTAGGAAAGTGAGTCTCTTGGATAAGTATAATGTCCAATCCTCTAGAGTGGTAGCTATGAAAGGCTTTGCGCCTTTTAACTGGTGAGTTTAGTCCCTGAGCATTGTGGGTTGCTATGTTAAGAGATGATTGTGGGGTACATTCGTCAGCCATGGACATTGTGTGAGGTATTCGACAATAATAAACGGTTTCTTACCCAATCCAGGGTTAGGGCTTCATCTGTCCCTGGACCATAGTCTTGGCTGTGGGTTTTCAGGTGTTTTGTTTGTTCGGCTCCCCTCGAAGGCGTCTGGGTGAGAGAGAGAAAGGGTGGGGAAAAGAGCAGGACAGAGAGTAACAGAAAAAAGAAATAGAACCAACTGAAAGAGAAGGAATCCAGTGTGTAAATAGAACAGTGGATTCTTTAAATGCAGGATCAGAGACCTGCACTGAGTCCCTAAAATAGGGGGCTCAGTAAAATATGGACGACCCCAAATAGGGTCGTACGTCTATTGTGACCAAGGGGTAAAATTTCCTCTAGGTTACAATAGGTGGGGTGGCATGTAGAGCCGCTCCGGCCACAGAGCATTTGTTATAAACAATGAAAAAACAAATAAAGTAAATCTAACTAAGAGAGCTAATGGAGAACTCTCCCTATAGGAAAAGTTGATATTAACTGAACATGAGCGAATTGGAATGTTATTCAAGTATCATCTCTAGATAAAAGAGGTAGGTTCGCCCTTGTGAACTCAACATAGAAAAACTAGTACAATCTGTATAAACTATAAACAAGAGGATGACCTGCGTCATTTCCTGTTGGATAAATCTGTTATACAAATTAATACAGTACGGAGGGTGTCAGGAAAGAGGTGGGAAAGGAAGGGAGAGGGGGAAGGGATGGGGAAAGGTAAGGGGGAAGAGGAGTGAGGGGGGAATGACTTAAGGGGAATCGGGATGTTCCCAGGTAGGGCCTAGACCTGAGACCTAGAAGGAAGGAAAAAAAAATTAGTAAGACTTTGGCAGTCCTCCTAAGATGACGTGAAAGTCTGCATTTGGTGCTTCGGAGGGTAGTGGTAAAAACTGGTGAAAGGTATCCCAAGTGGGTCGGGTCTTGAAAAAGACCATGGATGTGTAGGAGAGGCTTCTACACATTTCCTATTGGAAGATTTGAACTACGTGCGAAGGTGGTAACAGAGTTCATCTGGGGGGAATGGATTCCCGTTGTTTCTTTGTTTGCTGTTTCACCCATAGTGGGGTGAGGGGGCTGTTTGGGGGTGGCCTTTTAGACGAAGTTGGTCGAATTTCCATGTTGTGCTGGGAAATATCTTGAGAGATTAGCCCAAGGCGAAGAAGCAGTTGCTCACCCATTTGGAAATTCGAAAAGCCGTATGATTTCTCTTTGTAGTTGAATTGTAGTCGGAAAGGAAATGTCCATCTATACTTGATCATTTTCTGTGTGAGGACTTCTAGGAGTGGTTTAAGTGCTCTTCTTTTTTGGATTGTGGTCGGTGAGATATCTGCGAATATCTGGATTTTATTGCCAAACAGGGTGATGTCATCTTTGTAGCGGGATCTTTTCATTACCTCTTCTTTTGTCCCGTAAAAGTGTGTCTTGACTACTATGTCCCTGGGGAGACCATCTTGGCGGGGGGGTTGAAGCACTCTGTGGGCCCTATCCAATTCGAGCTTGTCGTCCAGAATGTCTGGGATGAGTTCTTTGATTAGGGCTTTGACTGTTTTAGGGATATCCATGTTGGCCTCAGGAATACCTCGCACTCTAAAGTTGTATCGTCTGCTTCTGCTCTCCAGGTCTTCGATTTTGGCCAGAGCATTCTCGAGTTGATCCTGTAGCGAATGAATACAGGTGGCATGTTGGTTTGTGCGTGCTGCGGACTCATCGACAGCTTGTTCAATAGCGTCTATTCTTGCCCCTAGACTCTGGAGATCTGCTTTAATTGATGTGGTGATTTGCATGGCGTTTTGTGCCAGCCCTGTGGCTAGCATGTCTGAGAAGCAGTTAAGCAGTTGTGCCATTTCTGGGGGTTGATTATTGGTGGTGGGGGAGGCCTGTGGGGAATCTGCAATAGTGTCAGGGGAGTTGAGAAGGGGGGAATAAGGGTTGCCGTTCTGCATTCTGCTGAGGAGCGATTCGGTGGACGCAGGAGACGTTAAGTAGCTTTGAGCCCCCATAATGTTACTCACATGTGCTGAAGTAGGAGTGGATAACGCTGGAGGAAACACCGGGCCTTGTGTGATTGCTGTGTCTCCGCATGGAGCTGTTGCGGCCGCCATCTTGGAAGGTCCCGGGGGAGCTAGGCCAAAGTTCAGCTGCCTATTAACGTCTTTTTTCTGTTGGGATCCGGACATGTAGGCTGGTGCCCGAATGTACGAGGGTCTGATATCAGGTCCTCCTGCCGAAAACCGCTAATTATAGCGTCCGTGCTGTGCTCTGGAGGGCCGGAGCGGTGCGGAGCTCTCGGTCAGCGTGTCGCTCCGGAAGTCCCGCGCATGCGCACTTTATTTATACATCTTAAACCTTTGATTACTTAGGGTTATAATACAAAATGTGTAGTACTGGCAAAATGTCTAGTACTGTTCTTTTTTTTTTCTTGTTTTGGTTGGCACACACTTTAAAAATAGAAGTAAGCTTTGCCCATGCTTCTTCTGTTTGCTCTGACAGTTGAAGTGGGGGTAATTTAAAGGAATTTACAAGGTGGTATCAAAACGGTTTTGAGACTGCACGCACAGTCACAGGAAGCATCGATCTTCATAAGTCAGTGTGCCAAAAGACATCGTCCTGTGTACTTCGGGAGCTGTGCAACTGGTGCTATTCTGACCACAGTGTGTTACCACGTCTGCTATTTCATCATGGACAGCAAGTTAGAACAAAGAGCAAATGTGAAATTCTGCGTGAAACTGGGCAAATCTGCCACAAAGACGTTTGACATGATTCTGCAAGTTTGGGGCGATGCTGTAATGAGTCGTTTGAGGTGTTTTGAGTGGCACGCACGCTTCAAGAGTGGAAGACCATCACTGGAAGATGACAAGAATTCAGGAAGACCTTCAATGAGCTCAACCCCGAAAATGTCGAAACCATTCACCAACTACTCACACTTGAGTTTCTCGCCGGAAACAACATGATCTCACTTCTGCACCCACTCTACTTACCAGATTTGGCTCATGTAAGACTTTGCCCACTTCCCGAGGATAAAGATCCAGCTCAAAGGTCACTGTTTATACACCATTGCGGAGATCCAGCGTGAATCGCAAAAGGTGCTGGATGCGTTTTGAAAAGAAGACTTCCAGGACACATTCCAGAAGTGGCAGGAATGCTGGGAGCGCTGTATTGCTGTGCAAGAGGACTATTTTGAAGGTGATAGTATGTAAACATAAATAAATAAAGTATTTTTTGATACCACCTCGTAAGTAAAACCAGAGAAGGTTAAGCCAGTTTAAGCTGACTTTACACTAGTAGAATTTCAAGAAATGTTATTCTGAACCTGTAGATCCACAGAGGAAAGCAACCAGGTGTCTGTGGATTGGTGGGAGACCACTGGCTAGGGCACAGGTATATAGGGCATAGGGTTAATCCAGAGCACTTAGCATTCACCACTGCAGGACCCACCTAAGAAGGCCCAATTTTCACCCATCACCACGGTCTTCACCACAAAGGCCTTCAGGAACTCATCACTTTACAGGGGATCACTGCCCTGGACCTGTACAGCACCCTACCGGTCCACATGGCATTATATCACAATATTGCACAAGGTCCTGTTATGTAGAGTCCAGGGCCATCCGGCAACCTTACAGGCTGTGTGGTCTGGGTAATATTCCTTTGAGCATAGAAAAATACTCAGGACGTGGAACCGGATAACACCAGTCACCTAATCTCATCTAGAACCTTTCAGAATCTAGCTATTTTCATGCAGAGAGCTAATGAGCAATTACCATTTTTAAATGTTCCCATATATTATAGCGAATCTTCACTTTTTGGAGTTCAGGAACACTTTAACTGGTCAAGCATGGTGATGTTGGGCTCTTCCTCCTTGACAGCACCATTTTAAACCATCACTATGGGCTTTGATGGAAGAGTGATGGTAAAGGCATACCTAAAAGCCACAAGACGCTAGTGTGAAATGTAAACAGGGACTCTCATACTGTACAATAATCTTTGATAGATCCATTTAGCCTTCTAGTTTTTTATAAAATAGGGTGAAGTTGCTTGTTTGAAGAAATTCTGTCACATTGCCTACTCAGGGCAAATTGACAGCTTTTCTTGTAAACCCCTGACCCCCTTCCTCCCAACCTTCGATACCATTGATACTCACCTTCTCTCACCTCTCTGTAGCTCTGTTTGATGCAGAAAACATAAAAAAGGTGAACTCACAACACTTTCCCAACATCCCTGGTTCTGCTGCACTTACCTCCTTGGATGATTATCTTTGACTGCCCATGCTCATTGATGTAGCAGTCTGGGCATTTGAAATCCATGTTCTTCTGCACCTTTCTTTTTCTGGGACACCTGTTGTACATGTAAGGCGTGAAGTTAAACCTCACTCATTGCCCCTGGGGTCGTCTGCTCTCTCTCCAAGCCATTAGGTAGTACTCTAACTCACTGCTCTGTGTGGGCATTAACACCTTCTGTCAGGAAGTTCCTTTTCACCTTCGTTTTACACACACTTACAGAAGGACCACTTCCTATCTCCTCTTCAGCCAGTGGCTAGATCTGTTCCTACCTGTCCTGACACATAGACTCTGTAGTGTTTTGAGTAATGCTGAGCATGGCCTAAATTTCACCAGTCATTCACATCTTCACTGTATACTTCACTTGACGCATCATGCCCTAGGGCACACAGGGAAGCCAAACTTCCTTATAATTGGTAAGGCCTTGCACTTGTGACCCCAGGCTAGGTCCCTAGATGAGTCCTGTACTGCAGTCGGCTCCAAGATGGAGACCAAGTGGAGACCATGAAGTAAATCGGTCCCCTCACCACCAGGGCTTCTATCACCAGCTTCCACTGCCAGCTGGCCACTACACCATCTTCACCTTCTACTGCCACAACTATAAAGGTTCACTGAATGTTTGATGGATGTACATAACTGCAAGGGATACAAGACAAGTATGACTAAAGCTCTTTTGGCCATACTTCTCATGTAGATTATTATAATGCACTTACTTGTGTTCTCCTGGGACCCAAAATAATCTAAAGCCCCCTGTGGGCTGATATTACAGACCCGCTCTAGACTCTGAAGGGATCCCGACAATATATCCGGATAATGTCGGGATCTGACGAAATGCTTTACAGGCAGCTCAGCCTCTCTGCTGCTTCCACCCCTCCACAGCCCACTTCTCTACTGAGCGCTGGAGGGGCATAGCAGTGAAGAACAAGAACTAAGCGATTGGCGGTCATGTGATTACTCAATTTTCAGGCTTAGAGCCTGTGGGGAACAGCATGCAGCATTGGACCAATGCTGCAGCAGGTAGGTCAGTATGTATGTTTATTCTCTTAGATTTCCGCACTTCTCTTTTAACTTGGTACACTTGATTCTGCATAAGCTCTATGCTTCCTAACCGAAGGGTTAACGTGGTCTTGATTCCCAGAATAAAGTTTTTTTTACATACACCAGTGTTACTTTACTCTCCCACCCAGAATACTTCTTCTCTGCAAATGACAAAGACAACTTCTTCAATTAAGAAAAGTTCTTTTACTCGTAGACTTGTAAAGTGAACATATGTACATCACATAATTTGATACATCTTCTTTATTCACATTCGATAAATAGGCATTCAATTGCCTGTGCAGTATTGGTTGGGGTAGTTTGGCTGTACTGCTGTTAAGCTACACCGTCCCTAGTAGTGCATACAGAAAATGGTGCATAAGTACATGGTGCCACCCATATCTGAGAAGTAGTAGTCCAGAGCAACAAAAGTCCACAGCAACGAGTCCATTACCGGTGAATTCCCTAAAGAACGGGTGCTATAGGAGGGTGCAGAGCCAGGAGAATAGCTACATGATGACACAGATCCTGTCTGCTTCACACACCAGGCATGGGTAGAAGATAGTCATCGAAGAAGATAAGTGTGGCGGGAATATTGGAGTGTGGAAAGGGTGTAGTGAGCTAGTTCACCTTTTTGTTTTTGGTGAATGACAAATAATGTTTAGGGCCATCTTCATTGGCCCTGTGAGCTCATGGGCCCAGCATCATGCCGACTCTTTAATTAATTTAAAGAAAAAACAAACAAACAGTTGTGAACACAGGAAGTCTGAGACGCACCATATGATCAGTGTAACAGGCTGTTACCTTTTGTCAAGTGCACCATTAACAGGCAGTAAAGATCTATGACTGTCAAGTGTAAAGTTTAACACATTAAGGACAGAAGGATGAATGGATTCCAAGAGGAGGTCATGATGGTCTTCAAATGGAAAAAAAGGTTAAGTTCACCATCATGAACAAAAGCTGACCAGAGACATCAGAGGGCATTTAGATGTGTAGGCAAGGTCCATCAGTTTCTGTGTCTTTTGGATCTTGCTCCAGAAAGCACTGAGGACTACATGCATTAAAAGATCTTCAAAGTCTTATTTATAGGAAACATATATCACATATTTCAGTTGCATTTGCAGTGTTTGTCTGCCACTGCAAGCTTGATTCTTTGCCTGTGACTGATATCTAATATCGATGAGCTTCTCTATCCAGGAAAGCAAACTAGGACACCATAACTGGTAAATTTAGTTTTTGGCTCCTTTGTAGTCAGTGGAACATTGTTGATTGTTTTTGTCTGTTCTAGTTTTCACAGGATGCAGGTTTGTTTGCTCTACCCTGCTTTATAGAAATCTGTGGGTTAATCTGAAACATAGGTGTAGAGCAAGGCAAATGGGCAGCATGAATATTTATACTGTTTCAGCCAATACCTGGGAGAGATGGCCCAGATGATGGCGGGGAAGGGTTATAACTAGTCTGAATTGCAGAACAGCACTGTCCTCCTGCTAAAAGATTCCACCTGTTCAGTTGGGAGGTGGCTACCCCTCACCTCAAGCCACTGTTCATTAAGGTCCCAGCTAGAACTAGCTGGGAGGCCTATACGCAAATCCTTCTTTGGAGTTATCCTGATCTTTGCGTAAGAATCCTGTCAGAGGAGTTGCTGGAGAGTGTAAAGTGGTTAACCTCTCCCTCACTGGAATATGTTCTGCTGGTATTGGAAGGAGGCATTCAGTTACCCAAGGGACAAATAATGAGTACTGATCTGACCTGGGATTCTCTCTTTTGTGTCCGTGTACTATTGGGATTGCTCTTTTGAGAGGTACATACTGAGCATTCCCTTCTAGTTTGTGAAAGACTGATTGCTAAGCCTGGGCTAAGTAGTTTCTCTTTTGAGAGATTCATACTGTCAGCCTCTTTAGTCTTATCATAGGAAAACTGCTCTTTAACCTGAGTCAAGTAGTTCCTCTCCTGAAGTGTACATACCTCTAGCCTCTATTATTTTGTAACAAGAGGCTTTTGTTCTGAGTTTGGCAGAAGACATCTGTTCCTGAAGTACAACTATAGTAAGCGTGTCCTCCTGTTTGTACATAGTTCTGGAGTATCCCATACAATTTCCTATCCCTATCCAAGTTACAACAAAAGTAAAAAAGATACCCCTAGACTGTTCATTGAGCGTAAAGAGTGACTGTAACAGTGTGCCTGGCTGCTTGTACACCTGCTGGGAAGGAATCTTGGGACCAAAACAGCTGGCCCTTTTGGGAGTGAGCACTATATGTGTAAGAATTAGGCCCCTTTTACATGGGGTGGACTTTGCCAGGACTCCGCCTGCTCAGCGGGGAATCTGGTCTGTGTCAGCTCCGCTTATGCAGAGCAGACACAGCCCAGTCTCCTCTATGGGCAATCGAATGAAAACAGACTGCCTGCCCATTTACATCTGACTGCCATCCCATCCGATCTGCCAGATGGAAGAGGAATGGATCCCCATCCAATCGGATTTAAAGAATCGGATCGGATTGGATCTTGGCGGGTGTAAACCGATACATGTCCATTTACATCTGCTGCTCCATAGAGAACAATAAAGGGTCTGATCAGGTCTGTCTTAAAAACTGACAAGGCTGACCTAATCGGTCTGCTCGTGTGAAAGGAGCCATAATAAGCACTTTCCTTGCAAGCAAAAGTGCCCTTACACAAACATGCAGAAATCAGAGCATGTAAGGGCATAAGTTATCTGGAAAAGGTTTTAAACCCTCTCTTTCAGAGACCTAATTTGGTTGGGGGATTTCTAAGGTGCTATAACAATGAACTTTCCTCATCATCTGACACAAAACAAAACTCGTAACCTATGTTTCATTCTTTCCTGTGATGACTTCTTTGGTATTTCACTTGTGTACAGTGATTCGTATCTCTAGGTAATGCTTACACGGATATTTTTTGTAGTTAATAATAAAACAAAATCAATCCTTAACTTTCTTTTATGTCACAGAATTTTTTTTTTTTATAAGTCATCTGTTCTAAATGTCAGTAAAACAGATTGTCCATGCTAATACCACATAAGATTAAAAAAAAAAAACATAATCAGAAGCTAAAAAAGCTGGTTTAAAGAAAGTGTCTATAATTCTATAAGTGTACAAAATCCAAATCCTAAAAGAACATTTCATATGAGGCTGTACAAATGAATATATAAATAATGTGAATAATAAATCATAAATTCAGTGAACTAATGAAAAATCAAAAAGTCCTATACAAATAGAAACAGATTTTCATGTGAATAGTGTGAATGGTATAAAATATAAATGTTCTGCAATCCTTAGATGCTAATTTGCCATAAATCTTGCCCAGAAAAAAGCAATATACTCCAGTTCCACCAACTATGGAGAATTGCTCATCGTATTACTTTAACCCCTATCTCTAAGAAAGTCATAAATCACTTATGTATAGTAACCAGTAGCACAGATATATTTTTCTGTAGCCCAGCTTCCATTGGCTGCATTAGCTTTCATTAGCTAAAAAGACATTTTTAAAGGGGAACTTTTGAAAAAGTAAAAGCAAGCAGCTGTACTGTGGCTGCTGACTTTTTAAAAACACTTCTTACCAGGCCATAAAGCAGTGCTATCGGTCGAGGACCCAAAGTCTTCACAGCTCATTTGCTTCCTGCACAGATGTCATACTGAGAGCAGCAGCTGTGTTAATGCAGCCACTGTGTCCCAATAGATATCAATGGGACCAAGTGCACGTGGATGCATGCAACATCTTTGCCTTCCCATGTAGGTAAACAGGGCTCTTGCATGGAGTAAGCATTGATATGACCCATGTGAATGAGGCAAAATAAGAAGCTTTGGTATCCTTTTGTTAAAAATGCAACTCCTTGGAAACCTTTTTCAGTTCTGGATACAGCAATGAAAGGTTTGGTCCCTTTTCAGACTTTTATTGCTGTATGATTGCTGGGTGTGCCTCAATTGGAGGGGAGTTCGTTCACTTCCTGTCTAAGTGACTATGGTCACCAGGACAGAAAGTGGGGGGAAATTTCCTAACTGATGCACCAACAGTAGTATTTTATTAAGAAGTTGAAAAGTTACAACCACTATCAGGTTTTTATTGCTCTGTGCTGCCACCCTCACTTTATATTCCAGGTACTGTAGCCACCAATACAGGAAGTGAGGCAAGTTTTCCTCAGACAACAATAAAAAACTGACATTCTAAAGCTGGCCATAGACTGATCGACATTTGGCCTGTTCAGCAGGGATCAGATTTTAATTAGCATGTGATTGCTCTTGCTTTACAGAAGTCCATCATTTGAAGATTTTGATCAGTGTATTATGACAGCGGCAGGTCCAGGTGGGGGGTATGGGGGTTGGAAAGAGGGTTTGGTTCCTCCATCAACCTCGCTTGTTGATGGAAAAAACCTGTTAGTTGGCTAACAAAAAAAACAAAAAACTGACCATCTTTGACTAGCTTCATTCGTTTGTATACTATTCCAAAACTGAAAAAGAAAATTTGGCTGGATTTTCACTTTAAATCTTTAGCTACTAGGCTTCATTCACACAGACGTACTTAAGCATGTGCTTGTGCAAGGCCCGGGTTTGCAGGTGTTCTGTGCATCCATGTGCAGGTAGTCCCATTCATGTCAATTGGGACATGGACACAACCGTTGCTCCCCTCATTTGACAGCCGTGCACACTGTCTGGGTTTGGGGTTTGCCCCTGCACGGATGTCAAATTAGGAGAAGTGGCTGTGTCTATGTCCCAATTGACATGAATGTAACTGCTTACACGGGGATGCACAGAACAGCTGTCCATCCCTATACCAGCAAGCGCGGCCCTCTCATGAGATTATGCTTAAAGCGGGAGTCCGGCGACCAATCTTTTTTTTGTTTTTAGGTCATTGAGACACTTTGCTAACCCCAAAATAATACTCACAGTTTGGGTGTAATATTTCCGCCTCTGTCTGTTTTCGTACTGAAGAATAACTTAAAAAATGTGATGCTGGCTGTTTCCATCTTGCTTGTGGGCATGTGAAGCCCACAAGCATTGATTTCCTGGATGCGGTGAATGCTGTTCATTCACAGCTTGTTCACACGCATGATCATTGTTTCCGCACTGAATCTTGGGAAGCCTGACACTAAGCTCCCAGGAGACAGTGCGGCGCCGGGGAAAGGCAATAAACATGCCTACTTCCATGGGAGGAGAGACAGGAAGTGCCACAATAAAGTACAATATAAAGGTAATTACAGCGATTAAAAAAATGTTTGTGTGGCATTTGAACATCTATGCAATTAACTGAAGGGGGTAAGATTAAGTTAAAAATTTTAGAGGAACCCTGCTTTAACCTCTTTGCGACAGTGCTATAGCCGAATAACAGCTACAGTGTGGTCGCACACTGCCAGAAGGGCATCTATTGACGTCCTCCAGTGATCATGTTTCCCACACACCTGCACGAATGGCACTGATCTGTGATCTCTGTGTTGTTTGGACACAGCTGATCACAGATTGGAGTAAAGAGTCAATCACGGCAGCTCTTTACCATGTAACCAGATGTGTCCAATCACAGCTGATCACAGTATAAACAGAATTTGCTGGTTATCGGCAGTCCTCTCCTCACACGCTGTCAGCTGGTAAGTGGCAATCCACACAGGGGACATCTACCCTGATAATCAGGGCACTGATCATCATTGTTCTGATTATCAGTGCAGACCCAACAGTGCCTGTTAGTGCTGCCAATCAGTGCCCACCAGTGTTGCCTCTCAGTGCCCATCAGTGCTGCCTGTCAGTGCCTACCAGTGATGCCTATCATTGCCATCTATCAGTGCCCATCAGTGCCACCTATCAGTGCAGCCTCATCAGTGCCTCCTTATCACTGCAGCCTCATCAGTGCACATCAGTGAAGAATTACTTATTAACAAAAAAAATTGAAACTTTTTTTTTTTTTTTAAACCCAGTGGCGATTAAATACCACCAAAAGAAGCTCTATCTGTCTCAAAAAAATTATATAAATAGATGAAAACTGGCCTGGGTAGGAAAGGGGTGAAAGTGCCCGGTAGGCAAGTGGTCAAGTAGGCCCATGTGAATGAGGCCTTATGCCCCGTACACACGATCGGACATTCCGACAACAAAATCCATGGATTATTTCCTACGAATGTTGGCTCAAACTTGTCTTGAATACACACGGTCACACAAATCTTGTCGGAAATTCTGAACGTCAAGAACGCGGTGACGTATAACATGTACGATGGCACTAGAAAAGGGAAGTTCAATACCCAGTGTGTCACCCTTTGGGCTCCTTCTGCTAATCTCGTGTTAGTAGAAGTTTGGTGAGAGACGATTCGCGCTTTTCAGCCGCATGCTTTTCCAATCGTTACTGCTCTTCAGTATGTGCTTGTGGGTTCGTATCTGGTTTTCAGTGCTTGCCCCCCCAAAGTGCACACGAGGTCCGTATAAAATATATGGAGTATTTTGCGGGTAGAGGGGCCATTGATATGCCAGAAAATGTTTAACCACTTGCCGACCACTGTCAGCACATATACGTCAGCAGAATGGCACGGCTGGGCAAAGTAACGTACCTGTATGTTACTTTGAATTTCCCGCCGTGCACGCGCCCGCGCGCCTGCCGCAAGCTCCATGATCGTGCCCGCGGAACCCGCGGACTCGATAGCCGCTGGGATACCTGCGATCGTGTCACGGAGCTAAAGAACAGGGAGATGCCGATGTAAACAGCATCTCCCCGTTCTGCCTAGTGACAGGACACCGATCGTCTGCTCCCTGTCATCGGGAGCAACGATCAGTGTCATGTCACTGCTAGCCCATCCCCCCCACAGTTACAATCACTGCCCAGGACACACTTAACCCCTTCCCGTCCCCTAGTGGTTAACCCCTTCACTGCCAGTGACATTTTTACAGTAATCAATGCAATTTTATAGCATTGATCGCTGTATTAATGCCAATGGTCCCAAAAAATGTGTCAAAATTGTCCGATGTGTCCGCAATAATGTTGCAGTCATGATAAAAATCGCTGATCGCCGCCATTACTAGTAAAAAAAAAATTATTAATAAAAATGCCATAAAACTATCCCCTATTTTGCATACGCTATAACTTTTGCGCACACCAATCAATAAACGCTTATTGTGATTTTTTTTTTACCAAAACTATGTTGAAGAATACGTATCGGCCTAAACCGAGGAAAAAAAAAGTTTTTTTATATATTTTTGGGGGATATTTATTATAGCAAAAAGTAAAAAATAATGCGTTTTTTTCAAAATTGTCGCTCTTTTTTTGTTTATAGCGCAAAAAATAAAAACCGCAGAGGTGATCAAATACCACCAAAAGAAAGCTCTATTTGTGGGAAAAAAAGGGCGTCAATATTGTTTGGGAGCCACGTCGCACGACCGCGCAATTGTCAGTTAAAACCACGCAGTGCCGAATCGCAAAAAGTGCTCTAGTCAGGAAGGGGGTAAAATCTTCCGGGGCTGAAGCGGTTAAACTGAAATAATATTTCCTTTGATTTACTGCTTGTGTTTCTGTTAGCTGTCTCCTAGGTTCTCCAATGGGCTTTTTTTTTACATTTTCTTCAATAGTGCAAACGTAATTTATTTGATACATGACAATCTCTTCTTCAGCGAACTATTATTATGTTGTGGGTCTGCTACACACACACCTTGTTTTTGTTGTTAATGTATGTAATGCATTACTGTTAAAAATATATATCATTTTTAGCACCATGAATGAATTTTGCAGAGTCCCGAAAACGGCATGTTTGTGGCAAATTATAAAGCATTGTGGGAGTTATTTACTAAAGGAAAATCCACTTTCCACTACAAGTGCACTGCAAAAGTGCACTTGAAACTGCACTGAAAGTGCACTTGTAGTGCAAAGTGGATTTGCCTTTAGAAAATAACCCCTATTTCAGTGTAAACACCAACTTAGTCCAAAAAATGATATTGAGCATTGAAAGAAGAAGCCAGAAGACATTCTTGAGTAGAAAACTTTTTACTCTGTGTGCATTCACATGTGCGTTAGAAAATGGTTTTTGAACAAACCAACATATTTTAGTAATAACATTTTTGTTTTTGACAGTACAAATAGCCTTTTTTGTGTTAAAACAGGCATGTTTTTTTTTTTTTTTTTTTAACAAGAAAAGAAATATTTATTTCGATTTTTACGGTACAAGCAATGCATATACACAGTTGTTCACATAGGTATTGTTACATGATTTGTCACAGAACGAATGGGCTACACAATTGAACAGGAGAATGATGTGCAGGGGTGTCAAGTTACAACACATTAGGATATGGGTTCGGAGATAGTAAATTTCAGCAATACTATTTAAGGAGGTCCCAGGGGAGGGGGTAGAAGGCAGGGGGGGGAGAAGGGGGGGGGGAGGGAGTGAAGGAAGGACCTCATCTAATTTGCCAATTTCACAGAACTCAAACAACGACTATACATTTAAAAGTCCATAACAGTGGCACACTATTGCATGGCAGGTCCAGCAACTATATTTTGGTGATCATCGACTACTTCTGTACCCCAGGCATCTATCCATCCCGACCATATTTTGTCAAATTTGCCAGGGCAGTTTCAGCTGGCATAGGTAAGCTTATACAATGGCATCACCAAGTTCAGTGTTAGTCGCCATGATGACACCTTGGGAGGCGTAGCGTCCTTCCAGTGAAGGAATATCTCTTTACGAGCATAGAATGTAGCATAATTCAAAAATAATCTAGTATATTTACCCCTTGCCCTAGAGTCAAAAACATTGAGCAGCATTAGCTTGGGGTCTGATTCCAGTTCCAGAGTGGTAACCCGGCTAAGGGTGTCAGCTATCTCCGACCAGTAGTCCCCAAGGCGGGGACAGGACCATATCATATGAAAGAAGGAGGCAGAGCTCTGACTACATCTAAGGCAGGCCACCGGGGTGTTAGGATTCATAATTGTTAACCGTTTTGAGTGTAGTAGGCTCTGTGGAGGAACTTGACCTGCATAAATCGGTCTTTGGCCGAGATCATATTAATGACAAAGGAAGATACACATGTCTCCCATTCCTCCTCTGACAGATCTGGGATGTCTAATTTCCACTAAGCTAGGGATTTTTCAAGTTTCTTTAAAGGAATTATGGACAAGTGGAAATATAGGGAGGAAAGGGGTTTATCTATGGTTTTGGCTATAAGTAGTCCCTCCACAGAGTCTGATTTCAATATGAGTTGTGCTGGGAATTGTTTCCTATACGCATGTCGAAACAACATCCACCCCGGTAGTGAGTAGGCACTTTTGAGGTCAGGGAAGGACCTCAGCTTACCCCCCGCAACTATATGCTTCAGTTTAACTATACCCTTTCTTGCCCAAACCTGGGGGTCTGGAACGGTATTCATGTGTGATAGGTTGGGATTACCCCAGAGAGGATTGTGGGGAGAGAACGTCTCGGGGGAGGCAAAGCGGGCTCTGGCTTTATGCCATACATTGATGGTTGTGCGCATCAGCTCCGTGATGCCAGGGTGAGATCTTGCCCCCCTAAATACCACGTTGCTGAGGGAGGAGTATGAGCCCATTATAGCTGCTTCCAAGGTCACTGCTGGGTTGTCTTGTAGTTGGGAAAACCACCATCTGACCGTCACCAGGGCGGCCGCTCAGAAATAGATCTGAAAGTCTGGAAGGGACAGGCCTCCCTGGGTGACAGGCAGCTGAAGGGTAGTAATGGCCAGTCGTGGGGTCCTACCATTTCAAACAAAGGAAGATATTATGCTTTTTAGTTTTGCGAAGAATGAGGTCGAAGGGATCAAAGGGGCATTTCTAAAAAGGTAATGGAATTTGGGGAGATAAACCATCTTAACTAAGTTTACCCTACCCAATGGTGATAGGGGAAGGGTCCTCCAGGCTATACATTTCTGCGAGAAGTTTTTAAGTAATGGTTGAAGGTTCAGTTCATAATATGAGGTTAGTGGAGTCCCAATCCTTACACCTAGATATTTGAACTCTGATGTCCAGTTTAGGGGGGTGCCAGTTGGTGGGTGGTGACCTGACACATTCAGTGAAAAAAGGAGGGTTTTCTCCCAATTAACCTTAATACCCGAGAATGATCGGAATTCATCTATTATTTGTAGTGCTGGTGGGAGGGAAGAGATATCTTTAAGGAAAAGGAGAGTATCATCGGCGTATAAGGATATTTTATCAGTTATTACACCGACTTGGATCCCCTTTACTGAAGGAGCGGATCTAATACGAGCTGCCATTAGTTCCATGGCTAACGCGAATAATCCAGGGGATAGTGGGCATCCCTGTCTGGTGGCCCTGGATAGAGGAAATGGCAAAGACAATGAATTATTTGTGCGTATACGGGCTGTGGTATAACATCTGGACCCAGCTAATAAAACGAGGGCCAAACCCAAACTTGCGAAGGACCGCCCAGAGGTAGCTCCATTCAACCGAATCAAAGGCCTTTTCGGCGTCTAAGGAGGCAACTACTTCCGGGCCGCCCCCGCTTGCCCTAGAGAGATGTGTAAGGAGACGTCGGATATTTATGTCAGTTCCCCTGCCTGGCATAAATCCAGACTGGTCCACGTGCACCAATGCCGTAAACACGGTGTTCAGTCAGGAGGGAGATAGGGTGATATGAAGAACACTGCTCAGGGGGCTTACCCGGTTTAAGGATGACCACTATAACTGCCTCAGCCATTGTCTGGGGTAACGAATTTCCCTCCATGGCTTTTTGCAGCACTATTCTGAACGAAAGTAGTATTTCTTCTGTATAAGTTTTAAAGAATTCGGCAGTTATCCCATCCAGGCCTGGCGTTTTACTATTTTGCAAGGAGGCCACTGCCCGCTGTAACTCCTCTAATAGGATAGGACCATCTAAAGCTTCTCTAAATGTGGAAGTCAGGCAAGGAAGCTCCACCCCGTCGAGGTATGTCGTCAATTTTTTGACCGTACAGTCCATTCGAGAACCATAAAGCTCTTGGTAAAATGATACAAATCTGTCGTTAATGGACGAGGGATCCGTTAGGATCATCCCGTCCAAGTCAGATATGGTCGAGATAGTCACCGGGGAGGAGCCTTCCCTCGCTAGCCATGCCAGCATACTGCCAGTCTTCTAAACAGGCATGTTTAAAACCATAAAACAATTCACAGTGAAGGCAATATCAGACATTAGTATGTCCAAGCTGTGTTGATCTTGCCTTCATCAGATGGGGTGATGTCACCCCTGTGAAAGCCAAATTTTGAAGATGCACACAAATTGAAAGTCAAAATGGGTAAGACAAAAACAATTCAATAGCTCAGCTCAACTCACCAACCAGTCTGCTGACCAACCAAATTAACCTGTCTAACCGTCTGTTAAAAGCAGGGGTTTAGTTAGCACACATTTGCAAACGTATGTGAAAGCTGCAAAGCCTCGTCACGGCACCCTGTGTTGCTTGCATTCCTAACACTACCAATTTATAAGTGTCTCCACAGTGGAAGCACATGCATGGAATAGATAGATATGGGGCAGGTGAGCCTGGAGGTAGCCCAGGCCTCCTAAAAAATGGGGATTTCCCTCCTGATCCCATGTCTAATGTCAACATGTGCTAGCTCCCATCATGGGGGATCAATGGATGTGTGGATGTGTTTCGGGGGTGCAACCCCTTCCTCGCATCTACTTTATTTGCGAGGAAGGGGTCCCACCCTAAAACGCGTACCTTGATATCACGTGATGGCAGATAGCACATGTTGACACACTGTGTGTGTATCTTCAAAATTTGGCTTTCTAAAAAATATTTAAAATGTGTGAAAATACTAAAAAGAAAAATAAACTAGAAGAATTTTGTGTTTTTTTTAGATTCTGCCTAAAACATCAATTATGTTTTTGAGTCTTTTTTCCACATCATTGATGTCCTCCTTGATCTTTTGTAAATCACGATTGCACACCATGATCTCCCCAATGAGGACGTGTGCACTTGCACTAGTGCAATGCAAATCTTCTTCCACAACATCCACATCACCTAAAATTAAAAAACACACCATGTATTATAAATATGCAGGCATACATCTATTACCTGAAGCTGTGGTCTCAGGCACTCACCTGTTGTGGTCACTATTTCGCCCACTTCATAAACCTCTCCTTCTTCCACATCTTCTGGTTGTGGTGTGGGGATTTGCTCTTTTTTCGGAGGTGGGGGTCCCTGGTGTCCTCAAATGTCCCGAGTCTTTTCTCCCCTGTGTGAATAAAAAAAAGGTATACTTAGCCCACAGATATTTGAGGCCAGAAATAGTAATATGAAACATTGCTTGGAAGTGTTGTACAATTGTCTTTTTTGGCAGAGTTCCAAGCTGAAGACATTATTTTTTTTACTTTCTAACACACATGGAGACACCCCTAGTATCCACTGGAGCACCTGTGTGGGACACCCTAAAAGTTTGTTCTGGTGTCCCACACTAGTGCTCCTGTGTCCAGATGTGTAAACAGCTGCTGAGTGTCCTCTCCTTACACTGAATCAAGTTTGCATTTCATTCTAGTACAAACCCATCTAGACAACAATGTCATAAACTTCTTTTAATACAAATAGACCTGAACAAATGTAGTTAACCTGTATCTGCCAAAAACATCATATTAGTGGGCGAACAAACTATGCTTACGATGAACGATTACTGTGCCCATGACCTGAAAGTTGCCATTTTAAACTGTACAACAGTAAAGAAAAGCACATGGAGAAGCATGCAAGTAATAATAATAATAATAATAGGAACACACGACAACTACTTACTTTTTTGAAGAACTCTCTTGATATTTCTGTACTGATCCTACTCTCTCAATTTCAGGTCTGACCAGCATTTCCTCAATTGATCCTTGGATCGTCGTACTCCAAAATTCCTGTGCAGACTTTTCACAACTTTAGCCATGATCTTGGCCTTTCTGACATTTGGGTTTGGGTAAGGTCCATGTTTCCCATCATAGTCGGCCCTCTTCAAGATGTCCACCATCTCTATAAAGGAAGTATTTTGAGGCTTTAAATCTCCTCCGGGATCGGGACGTTTGTGGCTCTGGGCTTTCGACGTTGCTGCTCTCCTCTGCATGCACTTGCTCTTTCTCCACCATGTGCTCTCCCACTGTGCCGAAAGACAAGGGGTGGGAAATAGAGTAGAAAGAACGTCAGGGGCGGGCGGAGTTCCACGCATGCACAGTGTATATAAAGCGTACCACGCGTGCGTCGTACGTACGCATGAGGAGGAAGGAGTATCGGAAGCGCCGATCGTTAGAACAAAGGTACAATTTTAACTTGGTGCATCAGTGGCCTATACTGCTTATGTAATGAATATATTAAACTAACTATGATCATAAATACATGTCTCCTGTGCGAAATGAGTCTCCTGTGCAAAATAAGCAAATAAACTTCTGTGCAAAATGCCAATAAATAAATCAGATTACCCCCTGTGCAAAATAAACAATAAACATAACGTGCTTGGGGACCGAGTTCTCGTGAGAAGTGTCGGAGGATTCCGGGAGAGATGCCCGTTTTCTGTGAATGATTATGCTGAGAATCTGGAAGCCATCAACTGGAATACATTATCTGGACAGGCACCACCTATCACTGGATTCAAAGATTGTAAGATCCATAGATGTTTCCCAGCTAAGTGGATTATTAAAGCTGTATTACTTCATATTGAGGTAAGAGTCCAGAGAGCATTAAGTGGTGTTCATGAAGATCTTGAATTGAAGATTACTTTTTAATGATACGTTCAGCACTTTATCCATTGATCTATTATAGACATAGTGGACTATTTATTGCATCACAAATTATTGTGTTATTGCTATTAGGATTTTTTGGGATTTTATATTCATCTGCACAGTTTGTTTATACACTCTCCTATAACCATTAACATTATGCACGGTATAACCATTAGCAATGTGCACGGTATGCTATATTGCGGTATTTTGCACAGGAGTGAATTTGACTTTAGCATTTTGCACGTTATGTTTACTTCTTCTTTTGCACAGGAGGTAATCTGATTTATTTATTGGCATTTTGCACAGAAGTTTATTTGCTTATTTTGCATAGGGGACTCATTTGGCACAGGAGACATGTACCGTATATACTCGAGTATAAGTCAACCCGAATATAAGCCAAGGCACCTAATTTTACCACAAAAAACTGGGAAAACGTATTGACTCGAGTATAAGCCTAGGGTGAGAAATGCGCAGCTACTGTAAGTGGAAAAGAGGGTCAACAATGCCCATTTGCAGCCTCATTGTGCCCATTTGCATGCCTCACTGTGCCCATTTGCAGCCATAGGTCCCCCAAACTTCAAACTCGGTAGTTAAGGGTTCCTAGATGCCCCCTAACTGCAGCCAAAATTTGGGGTCTCTGGACCCAAAGGGTCCCGAAATGACATTGCTGCAGATGGACACAGTTGACCGACTTTGGGGCCCCGTATGTCGGGGCCACTTAGTGCTAGGAACCCCAAATTTGTGTACAAAGCCAGTGGAACTAGCACCACAATATATCCAAAGCTGGGGTTCCTAGTACCAAGTGGACCTGAGATACAGGGCCCCAAAAATTGGTTCAGAAAATGTCAAGCACTTTTCTGCAGCAGTGAATGACATTTTCTGAACCAAATTTGGGGGCTCGTATCTCGGGGCCACTTGGGGCTAGAAACACCAGCTTTGGATATGTTGTAGTGCTAGTTCCACTGGGTTTGTACATCAAATTTGGGGTTCCTACCACCAAGTGGCCCCGAGATACGGGGCCCCAAATTAGGTTCAGAAAATGACATTTTTTGCTGCAGAAAAGTGCTTGACTCAAGTATAAGCCGAGGGGGGCACTTTCAGCACACAAAAATGTGCTGAAAAACTCGGCTTATACTCTAGTATATACGGTATTTATGATCATAGTTAGTTTAATATATTCATTATATAAGTTGCGCTGATCACTTTTTTTACTCAATATCAATTTTGTGCACTGTATACACTTTAGGTCTAGCTGCAATTTTCTATTTATTTTAGTTTTTAGAGTAGATTGATTCACTTGATAGCGCGAGGGACTATACTTTCATTTATACTGCTTATAGATTGAGGCCTATATTGGGACAAGATTAGGAGACATTGTTTAGCCTGACATTGAGGTTTGTCTTGTGTTGTGTCTTGCAGAGAAAATGGATCTATTGAATGATCAGGACTTTATCCCCATATTCATTGATATGTACAGACAGCTGCCCTGTCTTTGGCAGGTAAACCACCCCTTTTATAACAATAAAACAAAGAGGAAGGCAGCGCTGGATCAATTGCTGGAATTTGTGAAGCCGGTGATCCCCGCGGCAGACATCCCCTATTTGAAGGCCCTAATTGGTGGCATGAGGAGCACTTATAATAGGGAGCGCAAGAAGGTCCTGGATTCCCAGAGATCAGGAGCTGCAGCAGATGACATTTCTGTACCCAGGCTGTGGTACTATGACAGACTGCATTTTCTGGCAGGCCAGACTGAACCCAGGCCAGCACTCTCCAGTCTTCCTTCAAGGCTTCCTTTCACCTCAGCTGAGGCTTCCGACATCCAACCTGGGCCTTTCAGCCAGGAAGAAGTGGAGGAGCCCAGCTTCAGCCAGGTATAGCATTGTTCAACATATTTCTAGTCAAATAATTAATGATGTTAACTAGATTTTATTATTGGTCAGTAATTTCTGATTTTTACAAAGTGTTTTACATATCAATAGACAGTAGTGGCCACAAATGATTAGGACAAGAATGAAAAATGCTGGGGTCAGAATGATAGTCTTTTCTATTTATTAACATTCAATTTGCAACAGTCATGAGCTGATTGTGTGTGATTGATGAACCAAAAACTAAAACTCTGTTCCTTTTTCATACAGAGGAAAGTCTCAGCCAGGAGGAGGCTGTGGAAAGTGGCAGCCAGGAGGTGGTGGGGGTAAGTGGCAGCCAGGAGGTGGCCGGGCCCAGTAGCCTGCCCGAATCCCAGGTCCCTCCCCTCCGCCTTCCACAAAAAAGTCCCAGGAAGAGGAGTAATCTTGAGGAGGCAGCACTTGGCCTATTTCGGAAGGCTACTGCGGCCCTCAGAACCACCCCCCCAATATTCAAGAGGACTATGCGTACATGGCAGCCTGCAAAATGCAGGAAATGGAGGAGGGCCAACGCCTCTTATGTAAGGAAGTTATGTTACAAACCCTAAATAAGGGGTTGAGGGGTGAACTCACAAGCCAAAGCCGCGTTTGTGAGTTCAACCATGGTCTTCCTCCTCCACCTCCTGCCACAACTACAACACCAGAGCCACAGCCTGGAAGCAAGCGTGGAAGGAAGACAAGAAAGTGATGGCCTGGGTTCAGTCTGGTCTGACGCAGGCTGTTGTAAGACCACAGCCTGGGGACATAGATGTCATCTGCTGCTGTTCCTGATCTCTTGTAGTCCTGGACCGGATTGTGCTCACTATTATAAGGACTCCTCAGGCCACCAATTTTGACTGTAAAATAATTAATGTCTGCCCTGGGGTACAAAGGCTTCGCAAATTTCACCAGTTTCTCCAGCGTTGCCTTCCTCTTTATTTTGTTATGACCCATAATAAATGGCTGTTTATTTTTCACAAATACTTGGCTATGTGTTTTACTTCAAAAAGGACAGTTTGTTTGTGAGTAGGCAGGTACATTTCAAAAATACAATGTCAAATTAACAAGGGACACCAACACCAACCTCCTTGAGGTTAAAAAATACAAGATAATATAGGTGTTGTGGTAACTTGACACAAAACGAAAGAAAAAATTAGGGCGATCACTATAAAAAAAATAATAAAAAATAATAGGAGATCTGGATAAAAAAATAATATATATAAACAAAAATTCTAAACATTATTATGGAGATCTGACGAAAAAATAAAATAAAAATAATTATTCATGAGATCACGAGAAATAATAAAGAAATAATTTTTTCAGAACTCTGTGTGAATATCAGCAGCAAAACAATTTCATTATTCTAGCATTCTAAAGAAGAAGATTATGCGCTGCATTAAAAGATTTAAAAAATCACAAAAACACTAGTTTTACCAGACCGAGCGCTTCAGTCTCGTACTTGATTCTGAGCATCCGTGGAACTTTGTGCATCGGAATTGTGCATACGTGATCGGAATTTACGAGAACGGATTTTGTTGTCGGAAAATTTGAGAAACAGATCTCAAATTTTGTGTGACGGAAAATTCCAATAGAAAATATCCGATGGAGTCTACACAGGGTTGGAATTTCCGACAACAGGGTTGGAATTTCCGACAACATTTTCCGTTGGAAAATCCGACCATGTGTACAGGGCATAACAGTGAAGTGCAGAAAGTCAGAGCTCTTCACATCGCTCTGGGCTTGAATGCTGTATACACATTGGAAAGGAATTTGATTTTACAATATAATGCTGATATTGACACCCCTCTTCTGAAAATACTAGCTCTCTAGTTGTCATGATGAGTCAAAGGTTTTTGTACTTCCTAAATCATTGAGCTGGAACAAATATGCAGACCAGGAGCTCTGACTTCACTTGGTTGGCTTTCTTGATTGTGTGTCCCCCCTCATTCCATCACTCCTGGTTAACTTCAAAGTGTTTGTGCAGTTATAAATGAAAATCTGACAAATAGAAAGCACTTTAATTAACTTTCTGCCTTATTCATTATGCTAGTGGTAAACATACCTGTTGATCCTGCCAATGTCAGTGTGCAGATCTCACTTCCTGTTGAAGGCTGACACTACTGTATGTAGCTGCTACAATTACCCGAAGGGTTGTCATCCTTCACTGCCACCAGTCACTCTCAAATAGCCATAACATGGTCTGCTTTTGCTCCATGGCAGATGGCACTGGCAACCTAAGCGCTCGTTTACACTTGCTGTGCCCTCTGGTTCGCTTTTTAGATTGTGTTTAACACTGCCTTTTTTAACTCCTGAAAACCCACACCATCGCATAGCAACTGTGTGCATTGAATGCGGTTGTGGGGTGTTTGTGGTAGTCCTATTCAGTTGAATATGTCACATTAAGTGAGAGATAGTGCTCACCAAATGTGACATTTGGTGCATTGCAATGCGCTTCAGCAAGTATACACCCCCGTTCACCTTTGCAGCTAAGGGGGAACAGTTAGGGGGGTGGTGAAATCACTGCTCCACCACTTCTTTACCACCCCCCCCCAACTGCAGGTGTAAATGAGGCCTATTAATACATATCCATTGATACCTTCCGCTCATGTTCTGCAATGCGCATGTGTGCCACTGTTCATAAGCTATGCTGTTGGCTGTGCTGTCAGAGTAACAACTTGCACTGGCATGTATTATCTTAGAATACTACAAGAGCACATTAAGGAGGATGGCCGAGCTAACCCTTCAGGGAAGTCACGAAGGGCTAGTGTAGTCTCTATTATACAGAAAGGGACAAAAGGAGATTTTCCACATTAGTAGTTATAAAGGAACACTCATTGCAAAATTAACATATACAGTGGGGATTTTGCATTATTTTGCAGCCATTTGCTAAAATCATTTAAGTTATTTTTTTTCCTCATTAATGTACACACAGCACCCCATATTGACAGAAAAACACAGAATTGTTGACATTTTTGCAGATTTATTAAAAAAGAAAAACTGAAATATCACATGGTCCTAAGTATTCAGACCCTTTGCTCAGTATTTAGTAGAAGCACCCTTTTGATCTAATACAGCCATGAGTCTTTTTGGGAAAGATGCAACAAGTTTTTCACACCTGGATTTGGGGATCCTCTGCCATTCCTCTTTGCAGATCCTCTCCAGTTCTGTCAGGTTGGATGGTAAACGTTGGTGGACAGCCATTTTTAGGTCTCTCCAGAGATGCTCAATTGGGTTTAAGTCAGGGCTCTGGCTGGACCATTCAAGAATAGTCACAGAGTTGTTGTGAAGCCACTCCTTCGTTATTTTAGCTGTGTGCTTAGGGTCATTGTCTTGTTGGAAGGTAAACCTTCGGCCCAATCTGAGGTCCTGAGCACTCTGGAGAATGTTTTCGTCCAGGATATCCCTGTACTTGGCCGCATTCGTCTTTCCCTCGATTGCAACCAGTTGTCCTGTCCCTGCAGCTGAAAAACACCCCCATAGCATGATGCTGCCACAACCATGCTTCACAGTTGGGACTGTATTAGACAGGTGATGAGCAGTGCCTGGTTTTCTCCACACATAACGCTTAGAATTAAGGCCAAAAAGTTCTATCTTGGTCTCATCAGACCAGAGAATCCCTTTTCTCACCATCTTGGAGTCCTTCAGGTGTTTTTTTAGCAAACTCTATGCGGGCTTTCATGTGTCTTGCACTGAGGAGAGGCTTCCGTCGGGCCACTCTGCCATAAAGCTCCGACTTGTGGAGGGCTGCAGTGATGGTTGACTTTCTACAACTTTCTCCCATCTCCCGACTGCATCTCTGGAGCTCAGCCACAGTGATCTTTGGGTTCTTCTTTACCTCTCTCACCAAGGCTCTTCTCCCCTGATAGCTCAGTTTGGCCGGATGGCCAGCTCTAGGAAGGGTTCTGGTCGTCCCAAACGTCTTCCATTTAAGGATTATGGTGGCCACTGTGCTCTTAGGAACCTTAAGTGCAGCAGAAATGTTTTTGTAACCTTGGCCAGATCTGTGCCTTGCCACAATTCTGTCTCTGAGTTCAGGCAGTTCCTTTGACCTCATGATTCTCATTTGCTCTGACATGCACTGTGAGCTGTAAGGTCTTATATAGACAGGTGTGTGGCTTTCCTAATCAAGTCCAATCAGTATAATCAAACACAGCTGGACTCAAATGAAGGTGTAGAACCATCTCAAGGATGATCAGAAGTAAAGGACAGCACCTGAGTTAAATATATGAGTGTCACAGCAAAGGGTCTGAATACTTAGGACCATGTGATATTTCAGTTTTTCTTTTTTAATAAATCTGCAAAAATGTCAACAATTCTGTGTTTTTCTGTCAATATGGGGTGCTGTGTGTACATTAATGAGGAAAAAAGATGAACTTAAATGATTTTAGCAAATGACTGCAATATAACAAAGAGTGAAAAATGTAAGGGGGTCTGAATACTTTCCGTCCCCACTGTATCTGTTCACAGGAGAAGGTAATGATTTTTTAAATTTAGGTTTAACTACACTTTAAAGTGATACTAAACAATATCCTTGATTGCACTTTACACTCTTCTGTCTGTGCCCAGTAGGCCAAATATGAAAACAATATAAAATGTTTTTTATTCATTAGACAAGGTTGCTCTACTATATCTGTGTAACTAGTTTATCATTTAGATGGAAATACCTGCTTATCTTGGTTTGGTTTTTAGAGCACATAACAAGTTTCTTGGTTATAAAGGTTCAGTTGCCGTGAGAATGATTTGAGGTTTTGATATACCAAGAGCATAAAATGAGTCATTTTGTTCCAGGAAACTGTGGTGAAAATACTGCTTTTTGTTTGTTAAATAAATGTTTTTTTTTGGTTTAGCTGAAGTTTATGCCAGTACGGCTTAAAAAAAAGGTTAAAGCCAAACTTCGGGAACGATGAATATGATCCCTTGCACTGGGGCCCACATTGTAGGGCTTAATTCCTCATTTAAATTTAGAGGACTTGTTGAAGAAGATCTAATTACCCAGTCCTCCACACTGCTAGACCGGTCCCCACAGTGTCTTCTCTCCCTCAGCTGTCTAAGGTCCCAACATCGTCCCTGGATAAGATCCACTGCTGGAGAGTGGGGAACACCTTCTGCTGGAGAAGGGGAGGATCAGGTATGTAAAAGGGTTTTTCTCTCTCCCCTAGACTACATGAGCATTTAACCTTTGTTGTGCAGGTGCAGCCTCACTGCAAGGGATCATTTTCAAGTTTTCTGTAGTTGGGCTTTAAGTGTAGTCCGCCGCCCTGTATATACAGCCACTAAAACTAGAGTTGGGGGCTTACGTTCAGCCCAGACAGTCAAAGGCAAACTCCCCCCAAAATTGTAGTTGTACGTGTAGCAGTTCATTTGCTAAATAAAGTAACACTTTTCTGCTGAGTATGCCATTTTCTGGGTTATTGCACTCTTGTCAGTAGAACAAAAATATGACCCAAATTATGTACCTGTAAAAGAAGAAAGTAAATACTTATCTCCACACTGCTGAACAGCGCTCCAAGTGAAATCCCTGGACCAGATTTTCTCAACCAGGGTTCCTCCAGAGGTTGCACCTTGGGCAATGAGCAGCTTCTTCCTCTCAGATGAGTAACCACTGACCAATAATCATTTTTAGCGGTAGTGGGTATTTTTTCCCAAAGAACATAAAGGTAAGGTGCATCCTACCCAGTGACCATCACATTAATGTACCATAAGCTATAGATATAGGGGGTTATTTACTAAAGGAAAATCCACTTTGCACTGCAAGTGCACTTGAAATTGCACTGAAAGTGCACTTGGAAGTGCAGTCGCTGTAGATGGGGGGACATGCAAGGAAAATAAAAAACAGCATTTTAACTTGCATATGATTGGATGATAAAATCAGCAGAGCTTGCCCTCATTTCAAATCTACCCCTTAGAGTTAGAGCGACTGCGCTTCCATGTGCACTTTCAGTGCACATTCAAGCACACTTGCAGTGCAAAGTGGATTTTCCTTTAGTAAATAACCCCCATAGTAATAGTTTACCACAGAATCCCTGAGCCAGGAAGTTTTTTTTAATGGAGTTCGTCCATGCTAAAGCCTAAGTGCAACCAAAAATCAAAAACACAAAATTCAGCACAAGGGACATAACATACAGTCGGTAGGATGTGTCCCTTGGGCTGATTCCTCCGCTGCTAGTAGAAATCCTCCATCTGCCCCCACCCCCACCATAACTTTCTGTACTGATCCTGCTCCCTCAAATTCAGGTCTGACCAGCATTTCCTCAATCGATCCTTGGATCGTCGTATCCCAAAATTCCTGTGCAGACTTTTCACAACTTTAGTCACGATCTTGGTCTTTCTCACATTTGGGTTTGGGTAAGGTCCATGCTTCCCATCATAGTCGGCCCTCTTCAGGATGTCCACCATCTCCACCACCTCTATAAAGGACGTATTTGAGGCTTTAAATCTCTTAGATCGGGACGTTCGTGACTCTGGCCTTTCGTCGTTGCTGCTGCTGTCTGCATGCACTTGCTCTTTCTCCGCCATGTGCTCTCCCACTGCGCCGAAAGACAAGGGGCGGGGAATAGAGTAGAAAGAACGTCAGGGGCAGGCGGAGTTTCACACATGCGCAGTGTATATAAAGCGTAACACGCGTGCGTCGTAAGTACGATCTGTGAGTGGCAGTGTTAATTTTAGTCTTAAAATGGCATTTTAGTTTTAGTCTCATTTTAGTCTTCTGCAATTGTTTTAGTTTTAGTCGTATTTAGTCGACTAAATCTCCAGTACATTTTAGTCGACTAATTGCAATTTAGTTTTAGTCATAGTCTTTTGACTAAAATGGCATTTTAGTTTTAGTCTCTTTTAGTCTTTTGACTAAAATGGCTTTTAGTTTTAGTCGTATTTTAGTCATCTCAATTGTTTTAGTTTTAGCCGTATTTTAGCGACTAAAATAGTATTCATTTAGTCGACAAAAATGTTTTAGTTGTTTTAGTCGACTAAATTAACAGTGGTGAACGGAGGAAGGAGTAGCGGAAGCGCCGAACGTAATAACAAAGGTACAATTTGAACTTGGTGCATCAGTGGCCTATACTGCTTCTAGATTGAGGCGTATATTGGGATGAGATTAGAAGCGTTTAGCCTGACATTAGGGTTTGTCTTGTGTTGTGTCTTGCAGAGAAAATGGATCCATTCAATGATAGGGAATTTCTAGCAAAATTCATTGACATGTTCAGGGAGCTGCCCTGTCTGACAGGTGAACTACCCGTTCTTTTAATAAGCTAAGAAAGAGGAAGGCAGCGCTGGAGAAACTGCTTGAATTTGTGAAGCCGATGATCCCCACGACAGACATCATCTATTTGAAAGCCAAAATTGGTGGCATGAGGAGTACTTATCTTAGAGCCCTTGCACACTGGGGCGGTTTGCAGGCGCTATTGCGCTAATAATAGCGCCTGCAAACCGCCCCGAAAGTGCCGCTGCTTTCATTCCAGTGTGCAAGCCCCAAGGGCTTGCACACTGGAGCGATGCGCTGGCAGGACGGTAAAAAAAGTCCTGCCAGCAGCATCTTCGGAGCGGTGAAGGAGCGGTGTGTATACCGCTCCTTTACCGCTCCTGCCCATTGAAATCAATGGGACGGCAGAGGCGCTTTGCGGTGGTATTTAACCCTTTCTCGGCCGCTAGCGGGGGGTAAAACCGCCCCGCTAGCGGCCGCATACCGACGGTAAAACGCCGCTAATAATAGCGGCGTTTTACCGCCGACGCTGCCCCCCGCCCCAGTATGCAAGGGCTTTTAGGGAGCGAAAGAAGATCCAGAATTCCCAGAGATCATAAGCAGCAGATGATGTTTATGCCCCCAGGCTGTGGTACTATGACAGACTGCATTTTCTGTTAGACCAGAGTGAACCCAGGCCAGCACTCTCCACTTTTCCTTCAAAGCTTCCTTCTACCTCAGCTGAGGCTTCCGATGTCCAACCTGGGCCTTCCACTCAGGAAGAAGTGGAGGAGCCCAGCTGGAGTCAGGTAGAGCATTGTTCAACATATTTCTTGTCGTAAAAATGAATGATGTTAACTAGATGTTATTGATCACTATTTGCTGATTTAACAAAGTGGTTTACATATCAATAGACAGTAGTGGTCAAAAAGGATTGGGACAAGAATGAAAAATGCTGGGCTCATAATGATAGTCTTTTCTTTTTGTTAACATTCAATTTGCAACAATCATGAGCTCAAAATTGTGTGTGATTGATGACCAAAAAACTAAAACTATGTCCCTTTTTCATACACAGGAAAGCCTCAGTCAGGAGGTGGTGGGGGTAAGTGGCAGCCAGGAGGTCGACCATCATCCTCCTCCACCTCCTGCCACAACTCCAACACCAGAGCCACAGCCTGGAAGGAAGCGTCTAAGGAAGACAAGAGTGTGATGGCCTAGGTTCTGTCTGGTCTGGTAAAAGATGCAGGCTGTTGTATGACCACGGCCTGGGGACATATATGTCATCTGCTGCTGTTCATGATTTCTTGGACTGGATTGTGCTCACTATTATATGGACTCCTCAGGCCTCCAATTTTGCCTGTAAAATAGTTTTGCTGTGTGCCCTGGGGTACAAAGGCTTTGCAAATTTCACCAGTTTATCTAGCGTTGCCTTCCTCTTTATTTTGTTATGACCCATAATAAATGGCTATTTTTTTGTTAAAATACTTGCCTATGTGTTTTACTTCAAAAAGGACAGTTTGTTTGTGAGTAGGCAGGTAAATTTCAAAAATACAATGTCAAACAAGGGACTCCAACCAACCTCCTTGAGGTTAAAAAATACAAGATAACTCCCATTCACATGGGCAGAAAAATCAATCCCATATCTTGGAATTCATTTAACAGCATCTCATTCTGACTTATTCTCAACCAATTATCCTCCTGTATTAAGACAGATCACAAATCTAATAAAACAATGGTCGCAACTTCCTTTATCCTGGATAGGGAAGATTAATGCAATCAAAATGACTATTCTACCCAAATTGCTTTATTTATTCAGAGTCCTCCCTATTCCAATTCCTTCCTATTTTTTGAGAATAGTACAAAAAAGAGCAACTTCGTTTATATGGGGCTCTTCTAAACCACGTATACCTATACACACACTACATCTTCCCAAAAATAAAGGAGGCCTGGGATACCCTAATTTTACTAACTACTACAGAGCAGCACATTTGGCCAGTCTGTCCAAATACCATGCAAAACAGGAAATCCCATTATGGGTATTTATAGAGGCTTCAGAAAATGACCCTCTATTAATATCAAATTTATTATAGCTTGATCCTAAAGACCGCTTTAAAATTCATAATCCCATAACTAAACACTTCTTATCTCTCTGGGATAAACTAAAAACCAAATATCAGTTACAATCTCCACACAATCCTCTCCTTTCTTTTATCAGAAATCCAGCCTTTTATCCGGCATGGATCTACCCAAATTCTTTTAAAGCTTGGACAACATCAGGCATTCAGACACTAAATGACTTCATAGCATCTAAATCATTCCTTTCATTCCCATCGCTTAGAGAAAAATATGATCTACCAAACTCTGAGATATTTAGATATCTCCAAATCAAAAATTTCTATACACCATTCCTAAAGGGGGATACACCATTATCCCAATTATCCATTTTTGAATCAATCTGTACAAAAGATCCATTTGCTAAAGGTACATTTTCATCACTTTATAATCAATTATATGGAGTACCAAATCTTAATAGACCCTCTTACGTTCAGAGGTGGGAGGAGGACCTGGGACGAACTTTAGAAGACACACACTGGTCTAACATATGGCTCACATCTAAGTCATCTTCACCCAACATCTTAGCACTGGAGACAAATTATAAAGTCCTAACTCGCTGGTACCTTGTACCCGCTAGAGTGGCAAAATATTCACCTAATACCTCAGCTCTTTGTTTTCGAGGATGCCCAGAAATAGGCACATATTTACACATATGGTGGACGTGCCCAGTAATCCAAACCTTCTGGAAGGAAGTCTTCGTGATTGCATCTAAAATATTTCAAAAAATAATACAACCAGATCCATATTTAACTTTACTTAATCTAAAACCGGAATGGTTAACACTCTCTCAATTCAAACTTATGATCCAACTAATAACGGCTGCAAAACAAACAGTGGCCAAGGCATGGAAATCTCCTACATTGGTACTAGCAGAAACAATTCACAGAATGAATAATACAATGTCCCATGCTAAGATGGTAGCCATCGATCAAAATCAAATTCCAAAGTTTGAAAAACTTTGGCATCCTTGGATAAAACAACAGTTCCTGTCAAACTTCAATGACTCTGTCCTGTTGCCATGGTAACAGATTAAATGACTTACAGAGACACCCATTCTAAAGCCTCAAAGAGAACTAAAAAGAATAATAAACTGACAAGCGGGACAACCTTGTGGACCATACCTCTACCTTTCAACCCTTTTTCTTCTTTCTCTTTCCTTTTCTCCACCTTATGATTAAAGCTCATTATCAGAATTTATTTGACCTATATACACTCTACTTGTAAACAATATGTATAGTAGGTATAAATCATTTAAATACCTACAAAAGTAACTAAGGAAATGATATATATCTTTAATTTAGGTTTACGTGAACCCAATGTTTAATATTTGAAATGTCATGATATTTACCTATATAAACCCTACTGTAAAACAATGAGCTTACTTTATAGATCCTTGTAAACTTACTTTATGTATCTTTATAACATTGTATACTCAATAAACTTCTTTTGACAAGGAAAAAATACAAGATAATAATGGTGTTGTGGTAACTTGACACACAAAACGAAAAAAAAAAAAAAATATGGAGATCAGTAGAAACAAATATATAAAACAGGAGATCTTGTAAAAAAAAAAAATCACTATAAAAATAAATACAAAACATTATTATGGAGATCTGACGAAAAAAAAAAAAATATTATTCAGGAGATCACGAGAAATAATAAAGAAATCATTTTTTCAGAACTCTGTGTGAATATCAGCAGCAAAACAACTTCATAATTCTAGCACTATAAAGAAGAAGAGAATGCGCTGCATTAAAAGATTTAAAAATTTGCAGCGTGACGAATGTGCTATCTCCATTACGAATGCTAGTTTTACCAGACTGAACGCTTCCGTCTTGTAATTGATTGAGAGCATGCGTGGAACTTTGTGCGTCGGAATTGTGTACACACAATCGGAATTTACGAGAATGGATTTTGTTGTTGGAAAATTTGAGATCCAGATCTCAAATTTTGTTTGGCGGAAATTCCGACGGAAAATGTCCGATGGAGCCTACACACGGTCGGAATTTCCGACAACAAGCTGCCATCGAACATTTCCCGTCGGAAAATCCGATCATGTGTACGCGGCATTAGATGTGGTCCTGGGTACTAGTTGGAAGATTTCAGTGATATTCAGGCCTATACCTACAGTATCAATCAAGATGCATGCAAATATTAACGCTAGATAAAGTTGGAGTTAGAACCAACAAAGATCGATTGATTCCATGGAGTCCAAATTCAATTTAAATTAAAATCAAGATGAATTTGAGCCTCTGGGTAATGTAAAAACTTCAGGAAGAATCTGTTACTATTTCCAATTATATATTCTATTATGTATACCATATTTGCAGGTCTCAATTTCATCACAAATCAAAAAAATATATTCCCCCCCTACTTTTAGGATAGTGGGTGAAGTCATTAAAATCGTTCCTTTATTATGTGAGAAGCTGTTTATTTGCTATTCTAAGTTTTGTCACCTGTGCAATTACATGTTGTGGTGATTTCTGGTACCTATGGTATGTCTTTCTCAATTTTCTTTATTATTTCATTCTTCTTTTCTTCTATTCTATCTTTAAATAAACAGTTAAAGAAAATCATTTCTTTATGATGTATTTCATTATTCTGAAAAGTAGGGGTTGATTTACTAAAGGAAAACACACTTTGCACTACAAGTGCAATTGCAAGTGAAGTCGCTTTAGATCTGAGGGAAAGATCTGAAATGAGGGGAAGCTCTGCTGATTTCTATCATCCAATCATGTACTAGCAAAAATGCTGTTATTTATTTTCCTTGCATATCCCCCTCGGATCTACAGTGACTGCACTTTCAAGTGCACTTGTAGTGCAAAGTGGATTTGCTTTTACATAGTTACATAGTTACATAGTTACATAGTAGGTGAGGTTGAAAAAAGACACAAGTCCATCAAGTCCAACCTATGTGTGTGATTATGTGTCAGTATTACATTACATATCCCTGTATATTGCGGTCATTCAGGTGATTATCTAAAAGTTTCTTGAAGCTATCAATGCTCCCCGCTGAGACCACCGCCTGTGGAAGGGAATTCCACATCCTTGCCGCTCTTACAGTAAAGAACCCTCTACGTAGTTTAAGGTTAAACCTCTTTTCTTCTAATTGTAATGAGTGGCCACGAGTCTTATTAAACTCTCTTCTGCGAAAAAGTTTTATCCCTATTGTGGGGTCACCAGTACAGTATTTGTAAATTGAAATCATATCCCCTCTCAAGCGTCTCTTCTCCAGAGAGAATAAGTTCAGTGCTCGCAACCTTTCCTCATAACTAAGATCCTCCAGACCCTTTATTAGCTTTGTTGCCCTTCTTTGTACTCGCTCCATTTCCAGTACGTCCCTCCTGAGGACTGGTGCCCAGAACTGGACAGCATACTCCAGGTGCGGCCGGACCAGAGTCTTGTAAAGCGGGAGAATTATTGTTTTATCTTTTAGTAAATAAACCCCATAGAAGGATAAATGTGTAGGCCTCTTTTGGGGATACTGTGCTAAACCTGTAGGTAAATAGGAGAACAAGAATGTTCATGGAAGGTAAAGTGGGTTTGACAACAAAGCTGGCAGTGCCTCCACCTAGAACAGGACCTCTGTGAACAGAGGGGATTCTCTTCCTGGGAAAATAACCAGTAATCTAATCAAAGTATTTGGGAGCAGAGAAACTACTGCAACCAGCATTTAACACAACCCTAAAGTGTATAGATAAACACCAATATGGAAATAACAGAAGCTATATATAAGATAAGTTTGATAACAGTACATATAGTACATCGAATGTACAAACATCTATTATCAGCAAAGGGCCAACAATAGTCCTGGTGAAATTGTGCACATATACCCAGGTATATATAGTTATTAATAAAGATACTTGCAGATTATTGTTGCAGCAAAGTCCAGTTGTAGGGTTGTGGCGTACATCTTTGTGTTGGAGACCTGTACACAAGATCAACGGTGATGGGGAGATCCTCCAATTGTTGTCCAACCAGCCTGGAATGCAGCTTTTCACAGGTAGAAACTGTGGTGTGGCACTGGAACTTGGAGTCAGACTATCTACTCTGCACTTAAGTCCCTAGTAGTTTCCAATCTGACATGCAACCTTTAACTACCAGAAGTGGCTGTCGGATGTCTAACCTGGCTCTAGCCTATAATGGTTATTGAGTCCTAAGCTAAAACTAGCTATAGAATCTCAGACCAAAAGACACAGGGTTAATTAAAAAACAGGAGCTACATATGAACTCTATTGAAATAAACAGGTCCACCTACTAATATACACTTACACTATACCACTACACTTACAGTAGAACAGACTTCTAGGAGTTGTAAAGACAAAAGGTTTTTGATCTTAAAACATTCTATGCATTTAGAAAAAAAAAACTTTTGTGTGTAGCAGGCCCCCCAGCACCCCCTAATACTTACCCTGAGCCCCTTCTCTATCCAGCAATGTCCACAATTTCCCCGGCCGTCCAGGACTCTCCTCCTGATTGGCTGGTGCACAGCCATGGCGCCATTGGCTCCCGCGGCTGTCAATTAAAGTCAGTTAGCCAATCAGGGGAGAGGGGGCGGGACCGGGTCAGGGCTCCGTATGTGAATGGATACATGGAGCACTGACTCAGCTTAGGTGCCCCCATAGCAAAATGTTGGTCTATGGGGGCACTCTTCAGGAGGGAGGGGCCATGAGCAGCAAAGAGGGACCCAAGAAGAGGAGAATCCAGGCTGCTCTGTGCAAAACCAACTGCACAGGGCAGGTAAGTATAACATGTTTTTTATTTTTTTTAAAGCGAGACTTTACAATCATTTTAGCTATCTGGCATTGTGCATGTGAGATAATACAATAGGACACATATACATTTGTCACCAGTCTATATACAGTATATCTACTTTCTGTTATAAAAACATATCCAATAAAATAAAAAATCATACATTTAGGCCAATATGTATTCTGCTACAAATCCCAATAAGTGTATATTAGTTGGTTGGTGTGAGTTATGGGGTCTACAAACTATGGTATACTGTATATATTTGAAAATTGATCAATTCTGATGTACTGACGGCCTATCTCATTTCTTGAGGCCCTAAAAAACTAGGACAGTACAAATTCCCCCCAAATAACCCCTTTTTGGAAAATAGACAGATGCACTGCAAGTTTTTTGAAGGGGTATTTTTTTTTAAACTGAATTAAATAAAATTTGTTTTTTTTGTTAACATTTTTTTTACATACTGTCATCAGTGCAGTACAGTGTCATCATATGACTGATGTGGTAGTAATCAGGGACACTGACTGGTGACAGTATGTTAAAAAAAAAAATGTAATCATTTTTTAAACTTTTTTTACATACTTTCATCAGAGTAGTTTAGTGCCACCATAGTAATACTGTACTACTAAGGGGGTGATCTGGGATTTTTTTTTTGTTATCTGTTACAATGAAGATCATTGTAACAGCAAAGTTTTCAACTGTCATGAATGGGTTACATTCATGACATCTGTGGTTACTAGTGATCTGTGATTGGCTACAGATAAAATGAATTCATTCATAACAGCTGTATTTCCTATGCTGTGATTGGCCCACAGCTATCACATGGTACCTGTGCCATTCATAGCACCCTGTACCATGTGATAGCTGTGGGCCAATCACAGCATAGGAAATACAGCTGTTATGAATGAATACATTTCAGCTTTGTTGACATTGTGATTATGTGCTTGCATAGCGATCACAAGATCACCGTGCCTCCCACGCCCAAGTATTGGGATCCACAGTCAGCTGCACACCCCCAGCCCGATGACATGTACACAATCCAGTCTGTCTGTGCCGCCCACCCGCAGTAAAAGTACTGTGGGTGGTCAGCAAGTGGTTAAGTAGTGAATTATGTGTAATATTTTTGGAGAATAAGGATATCATTTAGTGTCCTTTAACACAGGCTTTCTGATCAGGTCTGCCTGTCAGTTTTTCAGGTGGACCTGATCAGACCTTGCAGTCTCCTCTATGGAGCGGTGGATTTTAGAGGACACTGACACCTGCAGCCATCTGGTCTGATCCTGCCTGCAAAAATCCAGAGGGATGGTGGTTCTATTTTCCATTCGCCTGGTGTATCGGCTTGGATGAAAACGGACAGGTGGTCCATTTCCACCCGATTGCCCCATAGAGGAGAGCGGGACTGTGTCTGTGTCCGCTCGGCACAGTGGAGCGGACAGGACCTGTCATCCGCCTGCTCAGCGGGGATCAGCAGGGCGCTCCCCTTCTAAACAAGCAGAATCCGGAAGATGGAGGTGCCCGTGTGAAAGGGGCCTTAGTATCACTTTAACCGCTTCAGTACCCGGCCATAGTCAAATGACGTCCACAGATGGGATCTCCCATCCTGGGTGGACGTCATATGACGGCCTCGGGTTTCCGCCGCTACTGCGGGCCCCCGGGGGCCCGCAGAGCGGCGATCGGGGTACCGTTGTGTCCCTCAGGACACAGCTGTTCCCCGATGGGGGTATTGAAGCAGCGGCGGCGGCGTGCGGCGGGCGGCGGAGCGTCGGTAACGGCGGATGCAGAGCGGCATTGGGAAGCGTGTACTTTCCGGCGGAAGAGGAGTGATCAGGGCGGTGATCGGGGCTGAGGCTTTTCCCCTGGATACAGCTCAGCCCCGATCACTGTAGCCAATGGCATGGCTCTGCATCACATGACCGGCTGTGTCCAATCACAGCCGGTCACTAATGTAAACAAAACACACACAGTCAGATAGTAACTGCTGTTGCTGGGCTCTTCTCCTCACACACCGATCCAGTGTGAGGAGAAGAGATCAGCTAACAGTGAGTTACTAATTACATGTACTACTGTGCCCAGATCGCCCCTCCTAAATAAAGAGTACCTGTCACCTCAGTACCTGTCACCTCAGTACCTGTCACCTCAGTACCTGTCACCTCAGAGTACCTGTCATCTCAGAGTACCTGTCCATCACCTGCCACCAGAGTACCCGCCACCTCATCACCTGCCACCAGAGTACTCGCCACCTCATCACCTGCCACCAGAGTACCCGCCACCTCATCACCTGCCACCAGAGTACTTGCCACCAGAGTACCCGCCACCTCACCACCAGAGTACCTGCCACCAGAGTACCCGCCACCTCATCACCTGCCACCAGAGTACCCGCCACCTCATCACCTGCCACCAGAGTACCCGCCACCTCATCACCTGCCACCAGAGTACCCGCCACCTCATCACCTGCCACCAGAGTACTTGCCACCAGAGTACCCGCCACCTCACCACCAGAGTACCTGCCACCAGAGTACCCGCCACTTCATCACCTGCCACCAGAGTACCTGCCACCTCATCACCTGCCACCAGAGTACCCGCCACCTCATCATCTGCCACCAGAGTACCCGCCACCTCATCACTTGCCACCAGAGTACATACAGCCAGTCAGCCACTATGTCCAGAAAGATGTACACCCCAGAAGAGGCATACCAGATCCTGAGTCTGACCGATGAGAGCAACGGGGAGCTCTCACCGCTCAGTTCAGATTCTGGTTCTGATTCGGAATATGAGCCCCCCAAAGGCAGCACATCCGGATCAGATTTAGAGGAGGAAGTAGTCCGTCCAAAAAGACGACGGTCTGAAAACCAGGCAGCTACCAGCAGTGCCAGCGGCGGTAGACCCCAGGAGGAGGGGCCCAGTACAAGCGCTGCTAGACCCCAGGAGGAAAGACCCAGCACAAGTGGACGCCAAAGAAGTAGGGCCCAAACCCAACTTCCAGATTCCTTGGCAAACCCATTGTGGCTGCCTTCTACCACAGGGTCAGCCACGATCCCCCCTTTTACAGCACAGTCGGGTGTGCAGGTCAACACTGCAGGATTTACACAAATGGATTTTTTTAATTTATTTTTCCCGAACGATTGGATTCAAGGCATCGTGGACCAAACTAATCTGTTTGCCCAACAATTTATTGCAGCCAACCCCAGCTCCAGCTATGCCCGCCCTTTTGAGTGGAGACCGCTAACAATAGTGGAGCTAAAATTGTTTTTAGGCCTAACCCTGAACATGGGGCTTACAAAAAAAATGAAATTCATAAGTATTGGTCGACCAAACCCATCCAACATATGCCAATTTTTTCAGCAGCCATGTCCAGGTCCCGATACGAAATCATAATGCGCTTCTTGCATTTCAATGACAACTCACAGTGCCCCCCCCCGAAATCACCCAAACTTTGACAAATTATATAAAGTTCGCCCCCTGTGGACGAATCCCTGGTGCATTTCACAGGCCGGCTGGGAATCAAACAATATATACCCAGTAAGAGGGCGAGGTATGGCTTGAAGCTTAACAAGCTTTGTGAAAGTGCCACCGGTTATGTGTACGCATTCCGCGTGTACGAAGGGAAAGATACCCAGCTCCAGCCCCCTGAGTGTCCCTCGTACATGGGAATAAGTGGGAAAATTGTTTGGGAGTTGGCATTCCCACTCCTCCAAAAGGGGTACCATATTTATATGGATAATTATTATACAAGTTTGCCCCTCCTCCGCCACCTATATCTCAAACAAACTTTGGCCTGTGGTACAGCTAGAAAAAACCGAAAGGGCTTCCCACAGTGTCTTGTCACCACAAACATTCCAAGGGGGGAATCGACAAGCTTGAGGAACGAAGAAGTGTTGGCTGTGAAGTGGAGGGATAGAAAAGACGTGTACATCATGTCCACCATCCACGATGACACCTCGGTGGAACTTCACAGAAGACGCGGTACCGTTCGCAAGCCAACCTGTATCACTGAGTACAATAAATACATGGGGGGGGGTGGATTTAAACGATCAGTTGTTGCAGCCCTATCTTTCAACAAGAAAAACCTTATTCTGGTACAAAAAAAGTCGCAATTTACTTTTTTCATTTGGCCCTTTTAAATTCTTTCATAATATACCAAAAATCCACAGAAACGCCCACCACCTTCATAAAGTTTATTGAAGACATTGTCACTGCCCTGATTTATCAGCAAGTATCCCCCCCAGAAAGCATTCGCTCCGATTCTGTCAGCAGACTACATGAGCGCCATTTCCCAGACCATATTCCACCAACAGGATCCGGAAGACGACGCCAAAAAAAATGTCGGTGTGCACCAAAAGAGGAATTAGGAAAGATACGAGCTTCCATTGTACCGACTGTCCCTCCCAACCTGGCCTTTGCATCGGAGAATGCTTCAGGCGATATCACACTCTGGAAAATTATTAGTCCATATTTCTAATACTGCCATTTCCCCGTTTTTAATTTCTGTACTGAATATTTACCTTCCTCAACCAACCACATTATTGCCTTCCATGTGAACCGACCCTGGCCTGTTTCTCGACTATGCCTCTGCCTACCGTCTGCATTGTTTTTCCGCCATGTTTTTGCCTTTCACGTGAACTGACCCTGGACTGTATCGACTATGCCTCTGCCTACCGTCTATTTCTGTCTTTTACCTGCACTGACCTCGGCCTGTTGACCATGTTTTTGCCTGCCCCTTGGATTGATCTTTCACCCTGCTACACAGGGGTCTCACATATGTGAGGGGCTCCAGAATAGTGTTCGGAGTTCAGAAAACCAGTTTTTGGTTTTCTGTGTTCCCATAACAGGGTCTGGTTGCCTGGAGGCTTCAAAGCGATTTGGGTGGGAGAAGCCTCTACCCCTGTCCCCATTCTTTCCTGACCAATGCCCTAAGCTTGATGATACTGCCTGCTCCCTGGCCAAATACTCTGGCTGTGCTGACCATACCTCTGCCTGCTGCATGTACTAACTATGGACAGTATTCCTGCCTGCTGCATGGACGATCCTTTGATCCTTTTGCTGCTGCTGACCACATCCCTGCCTGCTATCTGGACTAATGCTTTGGCTGTGCTGACATCTCTACCTGTACTGACTATTCCTGCCTGCTGCCTGTTTTGCTGTCGCTGTCCACATTCCTGCCTGCTGCCTGGACCGATGCTCTTCTCTGTGGACCACTGCACTACTAAAACTGCAGGTAATCTTTTCTTTACCCTTTACTCAGCAGAATGTATTTTGGTTTGTAATTGGTATGTACAGTACATGCTATGTGTTAGAAATATGAAGGGCCTTCAACAATGTGATAGGTTGGCAGGAATTTGTGTGTAATGTATGCTCCTAGAACAACTGACAGTGCTACTTGGATGTTGGGCCTCTGTATGTGGCCAGACTATGTAAAAGTCTCACACATGTGGTATCGCCATACTCAGGAGGAGTAGCAGAATGTATTTTGGGGTGTCATTTTTGCTATGTACATGCTATGTGTTGGAAATATCTTATGAATGGACAACTTTGTGTAAAAAAAATGCGTTTTCATTTTTTTTCCACAGTTTCCAAAAACTTCGGGAAAAAAATGAACCATTCAAAAGACTAATTATGCCTCATAGATTATACGTTGGGGTGTTAGCTTTCTAAAATGGGGTCATTTTGTGGGTGTTTCCGTTGTCCTGGTGCTCCAGGGCCTTCAAAATTGTAATAGGTGGTTGAGAAATGAGATGTGTAATTTATGCTCCTAGAATGCCTGGAGCTGCTACTTCAATGTTGGGCCTCTGTATGTGGCCAGACTATGTAAAAGTCTCACACATGTGGTATCGCCATACTCAGGATGAGTAGCAGAATGTATTTTGGGGTGTAATTTTTGCTATGTACATGCTATGTGTTGGAAATATCTTATGAATGGACAACTTTGTGTAAAAAAAATGCGTTTTCATTTTTTTTCCACAGTTTCCAAAAACTTCGGGAAAAAAATGAACCATTCAAAAGACTAATTATGCCTCATAGATTATACGTTGGGGTGTTAGCTTTCTAAAATGGCGTCATTTTGTGGGCGTTTCCGTTGTCCTGGTGCTCCAGGGCCTTCAAAATTGTAATAGGTGGTTGAGAAATGAGATGTGTAATTTATGCTCCTAAAATGCCTGGAGCTGCTACTTCAATGTTGGGCCTCTGTATGTGGCCAGGCTGTGTAAAAGTCTCACACATTTGGTATCACCACACTCAGGAGGAGTAGCAGAATGTATTTTGGTATTTTGGGGTGTCATTTTTGCTATGTACATGCTATGTGTTGGAAATATCTTATGAATTGACAACTTTGTGTAAAAAAAAATGCGTTTTCATTTTTTTTCCACAGTTTCCAAAAACTTCGGGAAAAAAATGAACCATTCAAAAGACTAATCATGCCTCATAGATTATACGTTGGGGTGTTAGCTTTCCAAAATGGGGTCATTTTGTGGGCGTTTCCATTGTCCTGGTGCTCCAGGGCCTTCAAAATTGTAATAGGTGGTTGAGAAATGAGATGTGTAATTTATGCTCCTAGAATGCCTGAAGCTGCTACTTCAATGTTTGGCCTCTGTATGTGGCCAGGCTGTGTAAAAGTCTCACACATTTGGTATCGCCATACTCAGGAGGAGTAGCAGAATGTATTTTGGGGTGTCATTTTTGCTATGTACATGCTATGTGTTGTAAATATCTTATGAATTGACAACTTTGTGTAAAAAAAAATGCGTTTTCATTTTTTTTCCACAGTTTCCAAAAACTTCGGGAAAAAAATGAACCATTCAAAAGACTAATTATGCCTCATAGATTATACGTTGGGGTGTTAGCTTTCCAAAATGGGGTCATTTTGTGGGCGTTTCCATTGTCCTGGAGCTCCAGGGCCTTCAAAAGTGTGATAGGTTGTCATCATATGAGATGTGCAATTTATGCTCGTAAAATGCCTGACGGTGCTAGTTGGATTTTAGACCTCTGTATGTGGCCAGGCTGTGTAAAAGTCTCACACATGTGGTATCACTATACTCAGGAGGAGTAGCAGAATGTATTTTGGGGTGTTATTGCAAGTATGCATGTGCTGTGTGAGAGAAATAACTTGTTATTATGACAATTTTGTGCAAAAAAAAAAATAAAAAAATAAAAAAAAAAAAAATTTCCAAGAATTGTGGGAAAAAATTACAACTTCAAAAAGCTCACCATGCCTCTTGCTAAATACCTTGGAATGTCTGCTTTCCAAAAAGGGGTAATTTGGGGGGTATTTGTACTTTCCTGGCTTGTTAGGGCCTCAAGAAATGAGATAGGCCTTCAGTACATCAGGTGTGATCAGATGTGATCATTTTTCAATGATTTGCACCATAGCTTGTAGACTCTATAACTTTCACAGAGACCAAATAATATACACTAATTTGGGTTATTTTTACTAAAGATATGTAGCAGTATACATTTTGGCCCAAATTTATGAAGAAAAATTACTTATTTGCAAAATTTTACAATAAAAACTAAAAAAAAGTGTTTTTTTTTCAAAAATTTCTCTCTTTTTTCGCTTATATTGCAAAAAATAAAAAAAACAGCAGTGATTAAATACCACCAAAAGAAAGCTATGTTTGTGAGAAAAAAATGATAAAAATTTGGTTTGGGTACAGTGTAGCATGACTGAGTAATTGTCATTCAAAGTGTGAGAGCGCTGAAAGCTAAAATTTGGTCTGGGAAGGAAGGGTGTATAAAAGCCCTGTATTGAAGTGGTTAAAGTCCTCATCAGAGAAATTCCACCTTACCTCCTGTTCTGGTGACAATTGCAAGCTTTTGGATTTCCCATCAATTTCTACTACAGTGATAATGGTCACCAGGACAAATAGGGGGAATCAACAAGGACACAGACAGCAATAAAACCTGTCAGGGATTCTCTCTTACAGCACACTATCCAAAAAAAAAAAATGAATTTGGCTTTACTTAAAATGTGCTTTAAAACAGAACTAAAGGCAAAACTTTAGTTTGTCAATTTGGATGGCGTAAAGGGAGGGTTAAAACCCTTGTAGATTTTGTGACATCTTAACTTCCTGTCCTAATGCCAAAACAGAAAGGGCGATGAAATCCTGGTGTCCCCAGAACTAGTGTCCCCGTTGGAAGTTTTCCCCTCTATTTCCTGTTCTGGTGACAACTCAAAATTTGGGATCTTTTCACTTTAGCTTTCAGTGATAACATTCACTAGGACACATAGAGAGGGTGAATCTCCCTAATGGGGACACAGACAGCAATACAACCTGACAGGTTTCTAATTCCTCTCTATCCAAAACGAAAAAAATGTTGTCTTTAGTTATACTTTAAAAATGCTTAACAGATTTAGCTCGATTACTGTAAACTATCTTCAGGTTAGCTGTAATGTACCAGGCATTGATGGTATGTGGTCTTGATTACAAGTGTATTTTACATCTGAAAGCAGCTTATTTCCATGACCTCAAACAAGTCTTGTTTCCTCTTCTCACACTAAAATTTGTTTGCTGAAGAAGTAAGCAGAATTCTTTCCTGACACCTGGGATACCCTTAAACAAAAGCTTTTGGCACAATGTCATTAAGCCCAAACCACCCAGGGACCTTTTACTAATAGTTATGTCATATATGTAAAAAAAAGTAGCAGCTGTGGGGGAAGCACGGCAGTTTAGTGGTTAACACGTCTGTCTTGCAGCTCTGGGTCCCTGAATCTTGATCAGGACACTATCTGCATGGAGTTTGCCTGTTTCTCCTGTGTTTTCCTACCACAATTCAAATATATGGCAGGTAAATTGGCCCTAGCATGTGAGATAGAGACCTTAGATTGTAATCTCAGCTCAGGCACTGATGGGAATGTACATTATATAAAGCTCTGTGTAAATTGTTGGCACTAAATAAACAGCTTTAATACCAAAATTCAATCGTTGCATATCTAATATATTGCAGATCACATTATTGTGACTAAAACGTAATCACCTAACAGACATAGCAGCTCAGGTCACTATTTACCACCAGCAGTAGGTGCCCTGTAGACCACATGACCTTTGTCTATACCCTAAAGCTGGCCATAGACAGCAAGATTTTCTACTTTCGTAGTAAATAAACACTCGCCAGAACATTCCTTCTTGCTGTCACTGATTTGACTAATTGGATTAAAAATCTTTTAATCCAGACCCACAATTTGAATATGATTCCAGGCGTATTAAACAGGTTTCATTACGATGTGAATGAGGAACAAAATCCACATTCACATTTAGAAGTTAATTTGTTCAAGAAAAAATTTCCATCCTGCTCCTTTCAATTTTCTCATCACTATGGTCTAAAATGAAGTTCGATTTGACCCCACCAACCAATCCAATGAACGTTCCAAAATAAAATTGTTTGTACAAAATTCTATTAGTGTATGGCCATTTTAATTTATCCATATATTTATTTAGTATTATTATTATTATTATACAGGATTTATATAGCGCCGACAGTTTACGCAGCGCTTTACAACATTAGGGCAGACAGTACAAGTACAATACAATTCAATACAGGAGGAATCAGAGGGCCCTGCTCGTTAGAGCTTACAATCTAGGAGGGAGGGTCAAGTGATACAAAAGGGTAATAGCTGTGGGGGATGAGCTAATGGAGAAAATAGTGCAGTTGTTAGATGGAGGCAGGATAGGCTTCTCTGAAGAGGAAAGTTTTCAGGGATCGCCTAAAAGTGGATAAAGTTGGAGACAGTCTGACAGACTGGGGTAGGGAATTCCAGAGGATGGGCGAGGCTCGGGAGAAGTCCCGGAGGCGGATATGGGAGGAGTTGATGAGGGAGCTAGAGAGCAGGAGGTCTTGGGAGGAACGGAGATGGCGATTAGGTTGGTATTTTGAGACTAGGTTAGTGATGTAGCTGGGGGCAGAGTTGTGGATGGCTTTATAACTTATTGTTAGTATTTTGAATTTAATTCGTTGGGCGAGTGGTAGCCAATGGAGGGATTGGCAGAGAGGGGTAGCAGACACTGAGCGGTTTGTAAGGTGGATGAGTCTGGCAGCAGCATTCATGATGGACTGAAGGGGGGATAGTCTGTTTAAAGGTAAGCCAATGAGGAGTGAGTTGCAGTAGTCAAGGCGAGAGATAACCAGGGAGTGAATCAGGAGCTTAGTGGTTTCATTGGTTAGAAAGGGACGTAGTTTAGAGATGTTGCGGAGGTTGAGGCGGCAATCTTGGAAAGTGATTGGATGTGGGGCTGAAAGGAGAGTTCAGAATCCAGGATAACACCTAGTACCCTGACATGTGGGGATGGGTGGATGGTTTTGCCATTGCTCTTGACAGAGAAGTCGGGGGAAGAGGAACGTGGGGGAGGAAATATTATAAGCTCGGTTTTGGACAAGTTGAGTTTGAGGAAGTGGTGTGACATCCATACAGATATGTCGGTTAGTAAGTTAGTGATGCGTGAGGAGACTGATGGAGTGAGTTGAGGGGTGGAGAGATAGATTTGTATGTCATCAGCATAGAAATGATATTGAAAGCCGTGAGAGGCTATCAGCTGACCCAGGGAAGAGGTGTAGATTGAAAATAAAAGAGGTCCAAGAACAGAACCTTGGGGGACCCCGACAGAGAAGGGAAGAGGAGTGGAGGAAGTAGAATTGTAAGTGACACTGAAGGTGCGTTGGGATAGGTAGGATGAGAGCCACTGAAGAGCACAGTCACGGAGACCGAGGGAGTAAAGTTTTTTGAGGAGGAGGGGGTGGTCAACCGTGTCAAAGGCAGCTGAAAGATCCAGAAGTAGGAGTACAGAATAGTGTCCATTGGTTTTTGCAGTTAGTAGGTCATTTGTGAGTTTTAGTGTTGAGGGCGAAATCCAGATTGAAGGGGACCAAGAAGGTTGTTTTTAATGAGGTGGTCACTCAGTTGGTTGTAAACCAGGCGTTCAAGGAATTTAGAGGAAAAGGGGAGCAAGGAGATTGGGCGTAGGTTGTTAAGATTGGTAGGGTCCAAGGACGGCTTTTTGAGTATGGGGGTGACCAGTGCATGTTTTAGAGCATCGGGGAAGATGCCAGAGGTGAGGGAGAGATTGAAGATGTGGGTTAGAGAGTGTAGGATGGGGTCAGAGGGTGACCGTAGCATTTGAGAGGGAATAGGGTCCAGGGGACAGGTGGTTAGGTGGGCGATAGAAAGGAGTTTAGCAACTTCATCTGTAGTAGTAGATTTGAATAGGGGGAGTGTCAGTTGTATCTGTTGACATGGGGTCTTAGCTGGGGGAGATACCTGTAGAATAGAGATTTCATCACGGATTGTATCATTCTTGTTTTTGAAGTGATTAGCGATTTCCTGGGCAGTGAGTAAGTCAGTGGGTGGAGGCGGTGGAGGACAAAGTAGAGAGTTGAAGGTAGAGAAGAGTTTACGGGGATTGGATGAGAAAGTGTTAATAAGAGTTGTAAAATAGGTTTGCTTGGCAGTGTGGAGGAAAGAATAGTATATTTGGAGGGCAGATTTGTATTGGTTGAAGTCTTTGAGAGACTTAGTCTTGTGCCACAGACGCTCAAGAGCGCGACTACGTTTTTTGAGAATTTTAGTGTCAAAAAATATATAATATATTAGTAACCAAATATATTTACCTGATTCGTTCAACAAGATCTCTAGTAAAGCAACTCTGCAGCCACATAAAAATATTTAAAAAAAGAGCACACTGAAAAAGATGTCCCTCTTTCACCCATGCCTTTGATCTTCGCTCTTGAAGAGCTTTGAAAATCAAAGAATCTTCAGCATCTGAAGGGATGCAGCCAGGAGGCTGTAAAAACAGAGGGTTGAGCTGAGGTTGTACTGCACCCAGCTTCCCACCCTAATTAAAACAATACAACTGGCCGGGGCTGTACCCATGCCATGGCCACGATGCCTTGCTTCACAGTCGCTGCATTTTTAACTTGGGGTACACAGTTTGACAAGCGGCACCGTCTGTCAAACTTGCCCATTCAGTTCAATGGGGCTGCTTTGCAACCGTGTGCAGGGCTTGTGCAAGGATTTTTGACAACCTAAGCAAAACCTCACTTTGCCGCCCCATTGGCTCCACCCCCTTTGCCCTGCCCATGTGACAAAAGGTTGCCGTTATGCAGGAAGCATCGGCTCTGCTTCCTCTAGCGCTGGCTCCAGTGCTGTGCTGCACCCCTAATTACACTACCAGTCGGACTGAGTTAGTTACATGCTGCAGCCTGCAGAGCATGCAAACGCAGAGGGAAACCAGCAGCCTGGCACCCCTAGGCGGCTGCCTAGTTTGCCTTGTGGTAGCACCAGCCCTGACCGTGTGCCATGATATAACACCTCCTCACTGCCTGCCAAATGAAAGTGTGGAAGAGCCCTTAGGGTGCGTATTGGATGACTGGTCCCTGATTGGACTGTGGTTCCACTCGCTGCATCACAATTGTGTGTTGTAGTGATGTTGCGGGTTGCGAGTGGGGCAACAGCACCTGGCAGGGAACCAGACATTCAACACACACGTTTTTTTGGCCAGTACAGCTCTTCAAGAGAGCAAATATCAGTGGGAAGGAAAATATTAGTCCTTTAAAAATAAAAAAATTGTACTTGTACTGGGTGAAATGTGTAAGCCGCCAAACGCCCTTCTAAAAATGCCATTTGCTTGGCTGTCTCTGTTTTTAACACTTTCTGAGTCCATGACCTTGATCAAGTATGCACCAATTAAAATCAGAAAACCTGAATGATATACTTGTTTCAGATCAGTGAAACAATTGCACCTATCTGAGCCCTTGGAAATACTTTGTGATCTTCTCTCCTTGTTCCTGGGATGCAGTGCTCAGGCATGAATTGCCAATCGCCTGACTTCTACAGTATTTTACCCATGCTTGTTGAGTCTGTCTGTGTCATTTCCCTGTGTAATCCTGGTCCTTTTTGTCTGTCCTGCCTCTCCTGGGTGGAGATTTGTTTCGAGGAAACTTTCCCTTCACCAACTTTCCTGGCTCTACTGAAAAAAATGTGTTTTGATTGCTGTCATCACTGCTGAAAATTACACCTATCTTACGGTTTTGTCTGACACCATCAAATAGAGGGGAAGTGAAAAGAAATGTGTTAAAACAGGAAAAGGACTGTGGTTATCACATTGCTATCCCCGTATAATATCACCATATAATATCTGCTCAAGCCTTTTTTGGGTTAGTAAATGGAAAAAAAAAATGATATGCACTATGAAACAATTTTATGCAGGTGTGAAAAAATGCTTCCAGAAATAGAAGTGTTAATAGTTTTTATTTATCAATTAACGAGATGGAAAGTAAATGAGCAGAAAATAACTCCAAATCAAATGAATATTTGGTGTGACCACCCTTTGCCTAGGTTTCAAATTTGTGCACAGTTCAGAGTCGCCTAGCCTTGTTTCCATGTCCTATGCACAAAAACATAGGAACAGGAGTGCAATAAAATGGCAGCAGGTGCTCTGGTATGATGAGTCGAAATTTGAAATATTTGGCTGTAGCAGGAGGCAGTTTGTTCGTGAAGAGCTGAAGCGCCATACTATGGGGTTGATTTATTAAAGGCAAATTGATTGCAAGTGCGGTTGCACTCGGCAAGTGTAGTTACTCCAGAGCTTAGTAAATTAGGGAGAGCTCTGCTGAGTTGCATCATCCAATCATCTTTAAAGCGGAGGTTCGCTGAAAAAAAATTATTAAAAGCCAGCAGCTACAAATACTGCAGCTGCTGACTTTTAATATATGGACACTTACCTGTCCAGGGAGCCTGCGATGTCGGCAGCCGAAGCCGATCCATCCTTCGGCTCTCGGCTGCTGCTGCCGCCATCCTCGGTAAGGGAATAAGGAAGTGAAGATGTGCAGCTTCACTTCCTGGTTCCCTACTGCGCATGCGCGAGTCGCGCTGCGCGTCCTCTCTGGTCCCTGCTGTGTTCTGTGTCTCACAAAACACAGCGGTGGAGGAGAGCGCAGGTGCCGGAAGTGGCGTAGGTCACCGCAAGCTCCGCGGTGATCTATGCCAGGAAGTGGGAGCAAATACCTGTATTAGACAGGTATCTGCTCCCTCCTCCCCCCTGTAAGGTGCCAAATGTGACACCGGAGGGGGGGAGGAATCCAAAAAGTGGAAGTTCCATTTTTGGGTGGAACTCCACTTTAAGTAAAAATGCAGTTGTTTAAATTTTTCCTTGCACATGATTGGGTATTCTTTGTAAAGTGACACTCTACCTCATTTACTAAGCTCTGGATCAATTGCACTTGCAGTGTGGAACTGCACTTCCAAAAGTGCACAGTCTATTTGCCTTTAGTAAATGAACCCCAATGAGTGTCTTCAGGTAACAGTGAAGCATAGTGGAGGTCTTGGCAAGTTGGGGGCTGCATTTCAGTAAATGGAGTTGGAGATTTGGTCAGGATCAATGATGTCCTCAATTCTGAGAAATATAGGCAAATACTTATCCATCATGCCATACCATCAGGAAGGCTTGTGATTGGCTCCAAATTTATACTGCAGCAGGACAATAACCCCAAACATGCAGCCAATTTCATTAACCGCTTCAGCCCCCGGAAGATTTTACTCCCTTCCTGACCAGAGCACATTTTGCAATTCGGCACTGCGTCGCTTTAACTGACAATTGCACGGTCGTACGACGTTGCACCCAAACAAAATTGAAGGCCTTTTTTTCCCCCACAAATATAGATTTCTTTTGGTGGTATTTGATCACCTTTGCGGTTTTTATTTTTTGCGCTATAAACAAAAGAAAGAGTGAAAATTTTGAAAAAAAAGCTATATTTTTTACTTTTTGCTATAAAATGCCCAAAAATATATAAAAAAAAACGATTTTTTTTCCTCAGTTTAGGCCAATATGTATTCTTCTACATATTTTTGGTAAAAAGAAAAAAAAAAAAAAAATCGCAATAAGCGTATATTGATTGGTTTGCGCAAAAGTTATAGCGTCTACAAAATAGGGGATAGTTTTATGGCATTTTTATTATTGTTTTTTTTATTAGTAATGGCGGTGATCTGCGATTTTTATCGTGACTGCGACATTATGGCGAACACATCGTACACTTTTGACACTATTTTGGGACCATTGTCATTTATACAGCGTTCAGTGCTATAAAAATGCACGGATTACTGTGTAAATGACACTGACAGGGAAGGGGTTAAACACTAGGGGGCGATCAAGGGGTTAAGTGTGTCCTAGGGAGGGATTCTAACTGGGGGGGGGGTGAGCTTCAACTCACAAGACAGCGATGACTGATCCCGATGACAGTGATCGGTTCGCAAGTAGTTAAGAACTATCTTCAGTGTAAAGAAGCCAAGGAGTCCTGAAAGTGGTGGTTTGGCTCCCACAGAGCCCTGATCTCAACATTATCGAGTCTGTCTGGAATTACACGAAGAGACAGAAGGATATGTGGCAGCCTACATTCACAGAATATCTGTGGTTAGTTCTCCAAGATGTTAGGAACAACCTACCTTCCACGTTCCTTCAAAAACTGTGTGTTAACATAGAATTGAAGAGTTGATGCTGTTTTGAAGGCAAAGGGTGGGCATACTAAGTATTCATATTTAAATATATATTTATTATATCATTTGGATTTCTCTTCTGTTCATTTACTTTCCATTTTGTCAATTCATAAAAATAAACTATTACCACTTCTATTTCTGAAAGTATTCTTAATTTACCACATTTTTTTTTTTTTACACCTGCCTAAAACTTTTGAGGAGTACTGTACATGTGTGTATAGATGTTCAGGCAGTAGTCTGTGAACACAATGATTTAGCCAGTCATCAACAGTATTTGGAAAATCATTTTTTATAATAGAAATATACCGTATTTATCGGCGTATAACATGCACCGGCGTATAACACGCACCCCAATTTAGGAGGGAATTTTAAGGAAAAAAAAACTTTTAGGAGGGAAGTTGAAGGGAAAAAAACTTACATTTAAATGCCCATCATTGCAGCCTTCTCAGTGCAGCCTTCCCCAGTGCGGCCTTGTCAGTGCAGCCTTGTCAGTGCAGCCATGTCAGTGCAGCCATGTCAGTGCAGCCTTCCCCAGTGCAGCCTTGTTATTGCAGCCTTCCCCAATGCAGCCTTGCCCCAGTGCAGCCTTCGATCCCCTGTCCCTGCTTCCCGGGCTTCAAAATCCCCGACCGCGATTTGAAAATGGCGCCGCCGGCGCCGAAATACACAGAGCCGGTCCTCGGCTCTTTCCGGCGGCTCTCGCTCACTTTCGGCTCCACTCGTAGTCCCGAGCGGAGCTATCCGAGTAGGTTCGGATAGCTCCGCTCGGGACTACGAGTGGAGCCGAAAGTAAACGAGAGCCGCCGGAAAGAGCCGAGGACCGGCTCTGTGTATTTCGGCGCCATTTTCAAATCGCGGTCGGCGATTTTGAAATTTTGACAGCTCGGGATCGCAGGGTATCGGCGTATAACACGCACCTGCGACTTTCCCCTGATTTTAAGGGGAAAAAAGTGCGTGTTATACGCCGATAAATACGGTATATAAAATCCAGGCATGCAGGTAAGATTTGGTGTAAAAATCTCAGATAGATTTTGTTCTAAATTTGATCAGTCAGATCAACAAAGGTTACCAACTGCAGTATGAGAAGCTACCTAAGCCATCCATACAAATATTTCCAGTCAGATAGATGTTTACACTGTAGTGTAAAGGTTAGTAGTAAAGGTTATTGATCTAACAAATTAAGGGCCTGTGTTGACGGGATTTTGTTTTGCATACCCTTTCCGAGTTTAGCAAGGGAACAAGCAATGATTTTGGTATGGGGTTCCATTCTTTGTACCCTGTTTCCCCGAAAATAAGACCTAGCGTGATTGTCGGTGATGGCTGCAATATAAGCCCTACCCCTCAAATAAGCCCTAGTTAAAGTTCCTGTAGGTGTTATTTTCAGGGTAGGGCTTATTTGGGGGGTAGGGCTTATATTGCAGCCATCACTGACAGTCACGCTAGGTCTTGTTTTCGGGGAAACAGGGTAGTTACACTTTTGGACCAAACGTTAAAAGAGTATATTTGTCTTAGAAACTGAAAAAATTACACTTCAATCTTTAAAGTACACTTGTCTCCTCAATTAACTTGAATAGTAACCCCCCAATCCCCCTACATAGTAGGAATGTTCTATTTGACTTTTACCATTCATGGCTAGCTTCAACAAGATCCAATGATAATTGTGACCATTTGAAAGTCATTATTTGCACATGGTTAGACTTTCCCCTGCCTATCTCAAATAGTCACTCAAGCTTTGAAAGCTGCACCATAGGAGGCACATGGGAGTCAATACACTAGCCTATACAGAGAAAGAATGGGCATTTCATGGGACTGCAGCAATGGACTAGAAAACTGTTCTGAAAAGCATCTACTATGTAAAGGGAAGAGGGAACTGTATGTAGCTTTCATTCAGGTGACAAATTTGCTGTAAAAGAAAGCTTGACTGTTGTCCTTGAAGACTAATGCCCTGTACACACAGTCGGATTTTCCGATGGAAAATGTGTGATAGGACCTTGTTGTCGGAAATTCTGACCATGTGTAGGCTCCATCACACATTTTCCCTCGGATTTTCCGACACACAAAGTTTGAGAGCTTGCTATAAAATTTTCCGACAACAAAATCCGTTGATGGAAATTCTGATCATGTGTACACAAATCCGCATGCTCATAATAAATTAAGAGATGAAAGCTATTGGCTACTGCCCCGTTTATAGTCCCGACGTACGTGTTTTACATCACTGCGTTCAGAACGATCAGATTTTCCGACAACTTTGTGTGACCGTGCGTATGCAAGATAAGTTTGAGCCAACATCCGTCGGAAAAAATCCATGGATTTTGTTGTCGGAATGTCTGATCAATATCCGACCGTGTGTACGGGGCCTAAGTCTTTTAACGGTCCCTCATGTTGTCGGTCAAAGGAGCATACATATTTATTTAAATGGTCCTGAGGTTTAGAAACATGAAGACAAGATTGGAGAAGAAATATCAGACAATGAAAATCATAACTATAGCTTCCTTCTAAAAAAAAAAGGTGCTGTAGCACCTACTGTAATTAGAAGTTCATTTGCACTTACAATTTTCTTAGTCCATCTGCAATGTCTCACAAATACCTGTTGAGCCTGCCAATGAAATCCACCCAATGCAACTTCCTGTGGGGCAACGATGTTGCAGTGCTCCAGGATTCAGGGCAAAGTTGCCATTCTTATGTAGGCTGCGCCTACTGCACTGCAGTGTGATGAAAAAAATGTTGCTTACAGCACTTTTCTGGAAATTTTCCAACTGAGAGCTGCAGTGTCTGGGAGGGGGGGGTGTGAGAGACACCAATAAAGGAGGATTTAGCATGGAAGGTAAATCAAGTTTCTGATTTATTTTATAAGGCTTGTGCAGCACATAGTAACTGAAACTGGTACTTGTTTAGACTGTCATATAGGAACCTTTGGTCATACTTTATTAGATTATGACAAAAAAGACAATTCTAAAATGTATGGCTGCATACAGGTAAAAGGCACATGAACAGCTGGTGATAAACCCTTGTATGCTGGTGAGAAAAAAACAAGCCACACAATATCGCTGATCCATGACAAGGCTAACAGGAATGTTAATATAATAGTACCCTTACAATTGGAAAAAACAGAAAACCGAAGCATATAGAGAGAGACCAGGCAAAAGGCTAGCCTTCCAAAACGGTTCTGATCCTCATTCATTCATAAACAATGGTTGTGAGCCAGAGTATTTGACAGTAAAACACTTTAAAAACATTTACATTTTTATATCAAATCACAATTTAATCTAGTCATGTTTTCATTAAAAAGTAATAATTATATATTTTTTGAAAAATCTAAAATACACACTGGAATACGTCCCAATATAGGGTTCCTGAAACTAACTGCGTAGCAAAAATTGAAAAGGGTGGGTCAGGGCTCATGCTTTGAATTGTGTGGCTCAACACTGTGGCTATGAGTACAGGAGCATGCACAGAGATAACCTAAACAGTGTTCTGCTGCTCCTTCATTGCTGAATCACAGACCAGGATAGGTTTTTGATTAAGCTAAACTGCTTAAAGCGCATGTATAAAGAAAAACATACAGCACATCTCTGTAATATTACACATTTGCCAAAATTATCACGAGCAGCATTGTCAGCCCTGCACACAGGTGTGGCTAGCTTCCAAAACGTTTTCCGATTGGTCCCCACAATGGATGGGCTGACATCTCTTTCTGACACTCCAGCTGGAGAGAAATACACACCCTGGAAGGTATACTCATACCAGAGGAATCATCCCAGCCTCTTAGGGCAGCCTGATGCTGGCTTCTCCATGATGGTTCCTTGGCTCATCCCGCTCCATCCTCACAGCTTTTTTTCACGATCCCGGATAGAGACTCCAGTCCCCGACTTACACTCGGACCGTCCTTCCTTGCGATCTGTCATTCCTCTGTCGTTGCTACACTATGCCTGCGTGGCACTATCTTTCCCTGCCCTCTAGCTCTGCATAGTTCTCCTGCTGGACACAGATCACATCCCCCTCTCCTGATCACACAACAAAATCAGGAAGGTGTTCTGTAGTTCATGCTAACTGAGCAATGTTGACGACACTGCTTAAGATTTCAGCACAGGTAGTTAGGAACTTACTGAATTTCTGGTGGGATCAGAAAGCATTTTAATTTAGTTGCAGAATCTGTAAAGAGCCAAAATGTAGGGACATGTGTATGTATTGCAGAGATGTACTGTATATATTTTTTTTTGCCCAGTCAGATTTTTTAACTGCAGTATAGGCTGCAGATTCAGGGTCTGGTTGTATGGTCTGGAAGGGGGTACCTGGATTGCAAGACTGGCTAAACAAAATCTTATGTATTCTGTTGACAGCCGAGTGTTGTAGCAGTTGTCCAGACAGATTCTGAGCACCCATTGACATCTAGCCCATGAACTGCTACAAGTACGCCTTGCTTAAATACACCTGTCAAATGCCAACTGACCAGGTAGGCTACAACAACAATGCCAATGGGTAACATGGCGATTTGTGGAAGGCACAGTAGCAATGTGAAAGTAGGGTCCTGTTCCCCCTTATCTACACCCTTTAAGAGCTTTAATTTATTATATTAATTATTAGTTTAATTCAAAAGGACTTTTGAAATAAGAAAATAAAAGTAATGTAATAAGGCGTACCATGTTCTCTAAAATGTTTAAATATACACAGCATTTTCTTTTCTGGAGTTTAGCTGTCTTTGAAATATTGTGATAATGACATTTTGGTGGCTTACTTAAAAAGCTGAAAATGGGAGCCAAAGTGAAGTTTTTTTTTTTTTTTTTTTTTTTACAGTGACTAATCAGATTTCTTTTTTATATTTTGCAGGATACCGTTCAAGTCACTTTAACAACACCTCCACTTTAAAAAAAAAAAAAGAAAAAATGACCCCCTAAAATTAAAACAGAGTCCATAATTGCCCAGTGGCAACAGTCATTTGACAATGGATACTTAAAACAAAGATAAACAGAATACTAAAGGGAACTTTTTGCAAGCAAATCCCCTCCAAGAATGACACAGTGGTCATAGTCCACAATTTAGCTTTTCATCTGCGCTACTACTGTCTTCAGTTTAATCATAGACTCCATATAACTATATTATTATTATAGAGGATACACTAGACAGCAGAAGATATGGCTTTTTTTGGCCAGCACCATCTGATGCCATGATTCCCAAACTGTGATAAGTACCGTTAGCACTACTCATCCTTACTGGTGGTGGGATGATGTAGGGCTCAACATGTCTGGGTTGAACTGCCTTCTAGTAGTGAAACAGAGGTGTGAGGCGCACTAGAGAAATACACTTCAGAGAGGTCAATAGTGCATTTACATTGGAAACCCCCCCCCTTCAAAAAGTATACTATTCTACATGCATAACACTGTTGACATGTTCACATTGACCTGAGAAAAGTGTTTGGTCCGCTATGTTCACATTGCCAAGATAACGTGAACACTACATTGCTGAGCTACATTTAATGCTTTCCTGTAGACTCGATATGCATATTTCCCTAGAAGGTCATATTCTTGCTCCTGGACTACCATTTACTTGTTTATTCTGCTTTGCTGTATGTACCATCTAAACTTTTACTTGCCTCTGATTTTTATTACAACAACCTTTTTAAATAACATGAGTCTAATTAACAAATTCTTCTAATTCTACACTATAAACTAATAACAATACACAAAATTAAAACAGTGAGCTTGTCAATTAATTCAATTATGCTTATGTAGGTGAAGTACCAAAGAATGGTTAGCATTCTGCTAAAATTGATTGAAGATTCTGCTAAAGAGAAGTCACATTCCACAAGCTTGGTGGTCCACTGGTTGGAGGCAAAAAAAAAAATGTATCTACTGATAAGAGTATGGTGGTTTGGTTATATGGCTTAGTCTTTGCATTAGTCTTGAAGTTCCTGCTTGCTCTTTAGGGCTCTCATGCTTTCAGGCCTAGTAAGCGGGCAATATTTAGCACATCATCCCTAGTGAGATAACAGCCACAAAGTTGCCTGTAGCCTGTGAAAGACTCCCGTCCATGTAAGACCCTCCAGTTATCAACAAAAAGCACCTGAAAAAGAATATTTATTAGAATAATTAGTTACAACATGACATGAACTGGACATAGCCAAGAATACTGGCTGCACAATGATAGTGCTCCTGAACCAATTTAATCAGCCACCATGCACCTAAAATTAAAATATCAGTTTTGGAGGACCCCAATTCTGTAAATCAATTAGCACATAAGCAGAGACCCTATAGAATAAAATTGTTGTTGTTACAATTTGTTATGTCACACTGTATTTGCACAGTGACTTTTTAAACACAATTCTTTTGGAAAAAGTACACTTTAATGAATTTACGTGCAGAAATCCAGTTTCTTTGTAAAATATAAAAGATGATGTTATGCCAAGTAAATAGACACCTAACATGTCACGCTTTAAAATTGCGCACACTCGTGGAATGGCGCCAAACTACGGTACTTAAAAATCTCAATAGGCAGCGCTTTAAAAACTTTTACAGGTTACCAGCTTAGAGTTACAGAGGAGGTTTAGTGCTAGAATTATTGCTCTCGCTATAATGTTTGCAGCAATACCGCACATGTGTGGGGCAAACAGTGTTTACATATGCGGGGGCGATCTACGTATGCGTTCGCTTCTGCATGCGAGCACGAGGGGATGGGGGCACTTTAAACTTTTTTCTCTGTGGTAACCAGGCGGTGCCACCAAATCGGATCTCCGGCTTCCCGATCGAACGGGATAACCCGGAGATGCGCCAATGGGCAGCGGGACGGGACGCCACCTCCCACTGCCTCTAAAAGCAATCCAGCGGCTATCTGGATGATGCCCTGTAGTTAAAAGCGAATGGCACCTCTTTGATCAGATTAAATGGTAAATGTTATACTGCTCTTCATATCTGGCTGAATTCATATCTTCAATGTCAGGAGCCATTTATTTTATTTATTACAGGTTCTTATATAGCACCGTCATTCTACGCAGCGCTTTACATTAAATAATGACTTCTATGCAGATTTTTGTAAGCATAATCACAGAACAAAAAAAAACAAATGGCAGGCCTTTCCCGCTGCCTTTAGCTAAACCTCATGCGACACTGGGTAATTTTGTGACTCAAACATATCCAAAAGATATGATGATACACATTTGTGATAGAAATCAATACCAAATAATCAGCTGTTTGGAACATGGCTTAAAATGTATGCGAACCCCAAATCTATTTTTCATTATGTCTGGCATCATGCTTCATTGTATACAGTTTTCTTCAGCAAAGTTTTTTGCAAAGTTGCTTACTGGGAGATACAGCCAGTAATACCACTTCTTGTTGCAGGCTGACAATGCTACGCCACTGTTTCACAATTAGCAGCAGTGTTGTCAGTCTGCTCTGTGTGCCCCTCCAGTTGCCCATGTGACAAACATGATATGGAGTCCAATGGACAACTGAAGAAGCGCGCACAACAGGCCAACACCGCTGCTGCCATATACAAGGCAGAGCCTTATGCCACGTACACACAAGCGGACTTTCCGACAGAGTAGACTCCGACGGTCTTTCTGACAGAGTTCCGACGGAGTTCTGCTGAAACGGACTTGCCTACACACGATCACACCAAAGTCCGATCGTTTAGAACGCGATGACGTACGACGGGACTAGAAAAAGGAAGTTCAATAGCCAGTAGCTAATAGCTGCCCTTGCATCGTTTTTGGTCCATCGGACTAGCATACAGATGAACGGTTTTCTCGATAGGGGTTGAGTCCGTCGGAAAGATTTGAAACGTTCTATTTCTAGGTCCGTCAGAATTTTCTAAAGAAAAGGTCCAATGAAGCCCACACGCGATCGGAATGTCCAACAGAATGATTCCGTCTGACCTTTTCTGCCGGAAATTCCGGTCGTGTGTACACGGTATTAGTGTTTTCAGCCTGTAACAGAAAGTACCATTACTGGCAGGATATCATGGAAAGAACTTTGCAACAGACTGGCAAAAAAGAAAAAACACAACTTGCTTATGAAAACTGCTTACAGTGGACATGAGGCCAAACATAAAAGACATACTGTAGGTTTTGAGTTTACACATACTAAGTGAATCTGTACTTTCCCTACACAAGTTAAAGCGACGTGTGGCCCTGTTATTACATTCTTATGCCCCGTACGCACGGTCGGATTTTCCGATGGAAAATGTCCGATCGGAGCGTGTTGTCGGAAATTCCGACCGTGTGTGGGCTCCATCGGACATTTTCCATCGGATTTTCCGACACACAAAGTTGGAGAGCAGGAGATAAAATTTTCCGACAACAAAATCCGTTGTCGGAAATTCCGATCGTGTGTACACAAATCCGACGGACAAAGTGCCACGCATGCTCAGAATAAATAAAGAGATGAACGCTATTGGCCACTGCCCCGTTTATAGTCCCGACGTACGTGTTTTACGTCACCGCGTTTAGAACGATCGGATTTTCCGACAACTTTGTGTGACCGTGTGTATGCAAGACAAGTTTGAGCCAACATCCGTCGGAAAAAATCCATGGATTTTGTTGTCGGAATGTCCGAACAAAGTCCGACCGTGTGTACGGGGCATTACAGTGGGTTTGCAGAGCGAACATGTGCTCTTGGCGGCACATGACAGCAGCCAGAGAAGCAAGGAGAGGGGAGTGTTTGGAGTGGCGTGTTTTATTGCTTTATGAACAACTGCCCAGGTTGGGTACATAAAAAAATACAGCGCTTGCAATTATAAATTTAGATTATCAATACAAACAGTCCAATACATAATAATCTAAAAATATTAAAAGTGCTCTGTGCTCCAAACAGTCCAAAAAAAAGTGCTGACGTGCTTCAAAAAACATGCTGTGCTGTGTATCACACTCCCCTCTTGTAGCCCCACTCACCAGAAGAAATGGTCCCGCAGCTTTTCAGTCTGGGGGCCAGGCAGGCATGAAAATGGTGTGGGGCATATTAGATCTCATAAGCCTGCTGTTTAGTTATCCACAACTGCTCTTGACACAATGCTCAAATGGAAAGAAAGGGCACCAATAGTGAAGTACTGTAAGTGTATTTTAATAAGTGCAAATAAAAGGATCCACTTACAGAATTGCAGTAAAAGCCGAGCATATAATAAAGCAAGGCTCTTCCGGGTTTGCCGCGGCTCGGCTTGCGTTCCTTGGAGGGCGGAAGTGCCTTTAAAGGTCTCGGAAACCGGAAATACGTCAACACGTTTCTCCCCTCCAACAGGGCGTCATCAAGGACATTCCAGGTTACTTTTCTTTATCAATTTCTTTGCACTGGAGTGCTGGCAATTTATACTTTTTTAAAACCTCTAAAACGTTTGGGAGCAACAACAACCTAGAGGTCCTGGCCATGGCTGGGGAAGCTTTGTAAGGTCTGCAAGCACTGGCAGTGCAAATTTGGCAAGTCTTCCCCAGCAAAGTAGGGCAAAGAAATGTATTAAAAAAAGGGACATTGACATGTTGTTACACACCTACCTTTACCTGGTTTATCTAGTTAGGCATGGTGTGGTGACTGGGTAGGCAGATATATGACTTTATGTCTTGATATCAGTCTCCTGTACTTCTTTGTACGACAGATTGGAAGGAAGGAGCACTATTAAAAGCCAATGACAGCCTTGCTTTACTGCATATGAAAGAACAGTAGAGAGAACAGAGCAATAACCTCATCAGTGTACTGATGCTCCTTCACTATCCAATCAGCAGGCTTGGTGTATGTTCATGACCTGAAAATTAAATACATGAGTATTGCAATTACAATATATAAATGTGTAACTATTTAAACAAACACAGACATATATTTATAAACTCCATGAATCAAAAGGTGAAATAAACCGTTCACTATAATGTATTAGGCTTGGTTCACACTGCTGCGACTTGGGATCCGACTTGTGAGACCCCAAGTTGCATGACATGTCAAATTCAATGTTTCCCTATGAGAGCTGTCTTAACTGATACTACAAAAGTCACTCCGACTTTAGAAAAGGTTTCTGCACTACTTTGGTCCAACTTTGGTACGATTTCAGCACCTGTACATGCTCCAAAATATCATCCAAGTTGGATCAAGTCGGAAGGATCTCGCAGGCAAAGTCGTACAACTTTGCTGCCACAGCTTAGTGTGAGCCGATCCCAAATGATGCAAAATCAAAAGTCTGTGCAATATGTGAAAAGGCAACCCTCTAGTCTGCTTCAGCCAACATTTACAGTATTATCAGCATGACTCCATTAGGCTCACAAATAACCACTTCAGTAATTATCCAGCAGGGATATTTACTGAAGCTGTATGACACCATCAGGTGACCCTGATGGCATCATACATGACAAAACATGTTAGGTGGAGCTTAGTGATCCTGCAGTGAACTGGTAGGATGTGAGCTGGAAGGACTACAGCACTGCATAGTGATTTGGTTCTGTACTTGTCCCAGACAGCGCTGCCTTCTGTCAGTAATTCATGAAAGTTGTTTGTCCTTGTTTTAAAGGCCAAGTTCACCTTTAAAATTTTTTTTTAAATAAATGCACATAGTGCATTTTATTTTTTCTGAAGCATGCAGAGCAATGCACCCGTGATCAACAGATTGCGGGTGCAATATCAGGCTCTTGCAGAATATCAGTATAGCTGTCTCCCATATAAGCAGACAGTTACTAGAGAACAGGAAGATCAATGAACTATGGGAGTGCTGATCAGTGGCAGATGGTAGTTGTAGTTCATTCATTCTCAGATTGCTTAAACGTGAGTACACTTTTATTCATTTTTGATAAAATTGTTTTTAAGCGGTGAAAGGTTCATTTTTTCTGCTTTTTTTGATCATTATCATTAGGAGTCTCTACCTGGATGGTCTACCCTGCTGGATAATTACTGAAGGTGTTGCTTATGAGCCTAATAGTCATACTGGTAAACATGTTGGCTGAAGCAGACTGGAGAGTTGCCATTTCTGGGGCCATTACTAAGCACCTTGCTGAATCCTGGTATAATAAAGATGTGCCTTTTGTCCTTGACCCCTTGCAATGAGGGTTAAATTTTAAGGTAAGCATGTATCCTCAAGAGGACAATGGTAGCTATTCACCTGGAGTACATCATTAGACATGATTTTGCACCATTTAGATATTCTAGTGCGCTGTTTATTTCACCTTTTGATTAATTGAGTTTACAAATATATTTTTGTGTTTGTTTTAATACTTACACATTTATGTATTGTGATTGCAATATTTACACTTTTGATTCATTTTCTGGTGTTTGTATGTATTGAATTGAGAATTCACTAAGTGGTTTGAGCACAGCACTGATTGATACACATACTTAGGTGATTTTGGTCACACTGTGCATGCAGCTTATTCATCTTTGGCCTGTTGCACAAAATGATTTATTTACGTGTTTATGACCTTATAAATCTGGTTGCACATCCTTTGGTAGGTAAAACTCATACCATAAATAATTTAATAGTATTATGAGTCATTTACCTCCAACTTTAAAAATAACATTTATTTACGGGAAATTACCTGTAACTGGCCTACATAAACTACTGTAACATCTTCCTGCTTTGTACAAAGCACCTGTGTAATGGGAGTCTTGTGGTATCCTGTGATGCAGAGCAATGCACCCGTGATCAACAGATTGCGGGTGCAATATCAGGCTCTTGCAGAATATCAGTATAGCTGTCTCCCATATAAGCAGACAGTTACTAGAGAACAGGAAGATCAATGAACTATGGGAGTGCTGATCAGTGGCAGATGGTAGTTGTAGTTCATTCATTCTCAGATTGCTTAAACGTGAGTACACTTTTATTCATTTTTGATAAAATGGGAGTCTTGTGGTATCCTGTGATGCAATGTATTTATACTTTTATCAGATTTAAAGTGGAACTTTAACCCCAAAAAATAGGCAAACAGGCAGGATTTGAATGCAGAAGAGACATACTATGTCTCTCCTGGATTAAAGTTCCTTACTGGCCTATACGCCATGCATAGCTCAGTGTACAATTTTGACAACCATGAGGTGAATGAACTCCCGCTCATGAACGTGAGTGATGTCATCTCGGCCAGGCCAACAAAAAAATGGCTTTAGATCTGTACCCGAAGATGAAGCTCCAGGACACCATAGCACTGGACAGGAGAAAGTGAGTATAGTTCTACTTTACGATTCTTAGCTATGCTTGTGGGGACTAGAAGGCTAAGGACCAAATAACTGCTTCCAATTATTTGCTGCATTTGATATCAGTTTGATTTAGTTTAGCCAGTTCCGGACCGCCCACCGCACATATACTGCGACAGGGTGGCCCAGCTGTGCGAAACAACATACCTGTACGTTGTCCACACGACCTGGTCTGCAGAGACACAGCGGGAGTTAATCTGCTGACCTCCCACGATTGCTCCGGGGAATCTCAGAATGGCGGTCTGCTGATGTAAACAAAGCAGACGGTCCTTCTGTCAGGCAGGAACAGCGAGATCTGTGCTTCCTGCTAATCAGGAACACAGATCTCTCTGTTCCTGCAGTGAGTCCACCCCCCACACAGTTAGTAAGCACACTGAGGGAACACCCTTAACCCCTTGATCGCCCCTGATGTTAACCCTTTCCCTGCCATTTATATAGACAGTGTCAGTCAGCATTTTTTTTTAGCACTGATCACTGTATTGGTGTCACTGGTCCCCAAAAAGTGTCACTTAGTGTCTAATTTCTCCGCTGCAAAGTCACAGTCCCACTAAAAATCGCTAATCACTGCCATTACTAGTAAAATAAATAAATAAATAAATAAATAAGACCTTAAATCTATCCAATAGTTTGTAGACGCTATAACTTTTGCGCAAACCAATCAATAAATGTTAAATACATATTGGCCTAAATTGATGAAGAAATTTGATTTTTTAATTTTTTTTTTATTAGGTATGTTTTATAGCAGAAAGTAAAAAATATATATTTTTTTTGTTTATAGCGCAAAAAATAAAAAACACAGCAGTGATCAAATACCACCAAAAGAAAGCTCAATTTGTGGGAGAAAAAGGACATCAATTTTATTTGGGTACAGTTTCGCACTCACAGGCAATTTTCAGTTAAAGTAAAGCAGTGCCGTATCAAAAAAATGGCCTGTCATTAAGGGGGTTCCGGGGCTGAAGTGGTTAAGACACATCTGAGATCACTTACAGTTCATTAACAGGTTGACCTGCAGCAGACATTCTGATCTCTTTATAAGCTGCATCATCCTGCTTCGTGCTGCCTTTGTATGGAGAAAGTAGTAAGTACTGATGAACAAAGGCCCATTAACACAGGTCCCAAAGCAAACAAATGATCAAAACTAATACAAGTGCTAACAGCAGCAGCTAGCGGCTGTCTGCACTCATTTGTTTTCAGAAACAAGTCTAAAAAATGCTCACTTCATAGCTGCCCAGAGCTTCCTGCCAATTCTTCACTTCCTGGTAATGGACATTAGTCATAGACATTAACCCACATACAATATCTGTACCAGAGCTTCCAAGTCCTCACTGACCTCTGTAGCTGTGGGCACTGTGGAGCAAGTTATCCTCAAAATTCTCAGCAGATACAGTGAAAGAGCCCATATAGGTTTTCTCTGCAGCTCACCTTCCCCTGTTCTTCTTCTCAGAGCACCTATTCTTTGTTTATATTAGAGATTAGAAGGCTGTCAACGCACTGACTGAAGGGGGAGCAAGATAAACTTAGTCGATGAAACACTGTTGGAAGGGAGCAACCGGGTGAGCAGAGTTTCTGACAGAAAGAGTTGTATGTCCTCAGAACTCCTACTGTGAACTTTGTGGATGAATTGCTTCAAAGTGCCTGAAGCTACAGAAGTCAGTGAGGACCTAGCATTTGTTAGGAATATGTAAATACTTGAATATCCACAGGCTGTCTACAGATTCACTTTAAGACCACCTGATGAACAAGTCTTGTATCTGTGGATAGGCAGTATTATGCTGTGTTATGTCATATGGCTTCCATTAGTCTTAACAAATTGAAGCCTCCCTCATAATTCTTTATAGTATGTACAGATACCTGTAGTATCCTAGACAGAAAAACACATGCAGTAAAAAAAAAAAAAAAAAAATCAGTTCACCTCCAAAGGGGGCAGATAGGGTGCACATAAGCCCCTTCTTGCTAAAACCTTTCCCGGGCACTGGAGCTAGTGAGGAATTTAGAACCCAATACAAATGTTTTGCATGGTGCGTTATCCTTGGGTTGGGACAAACAGGTTTAGCATTCTCCATAGGCAATCATTCCATTGAATTCAACAGAAGAGCAGATAATAGAACATCAATCCAGTTTTAAACAGGGCTAATGTTACAGAAACCACTTTCTCTACAAGGGAACATGCGCTGGCAAATGTCAGCAAATGTATTTTTAACCAGTGAATGTGTAAGTATAGTGAATGTTACCTAGTAAAAATTCCAAGAATTACACCAGCAAATACGTAGTTCACCTAAATGATAACTTGCTTAGTAATAGGAAATGGTTCAGCTGTGAAACTCTTTTTTGCTGTATACAGGAAACTTTTCTTTGATCTCAATTAACATACCTTGCCTGGTTTCAGTTTCACCCACAGCTCGTTTTCAGGCCTCCTCAGCTCATTGGTTAGGATTCGGTGTGCAGAATACCATCGATGCACTAAATCATGGGGCACTGTGTTGATGACAGCACGATCATAGTTGTTGTATCTGAAAACATTGTTTTTTTTTTTTGTTAAAAACTGCATAGTGCATGGTTAATGCGTGAAAAAGACCTGTTACTTTATTTACTAAAGTTAAAGTAGTATGCGATAAGTAAAATAAAAACAAACTACCTACTCACCTCCATACTGCAGTATCAGTGTGACGATGCAACTGTCAGTCACTGCTTCTCCAGCGTTCAGTGGGGCGCAAGGCTGGGGAAGGGGTGGCTCCAACTCTCAGCAGGGCTTTGAAAGGCAGAGCCAGCTGTTAATCAGAAAATCAAGTGGACCACAACAATATTATTGGGATCCTTCCAGAGACTGGCGCAAATGTGCCCTATCAGCCAATAGTAGATAATAGCTGACTCTGGGTCACAGGAGAACTAAGGTAAATGTACTTCTGTGACTCCAAAAAGCAGTATGGCCAAAAAAATAACAGCTATAAAATACACATTGTTTATGAGAAATATTTTACCTGCCAAATTATTTATATTTCTCTCCATCCAGTCCTGAGATTTACACAGCTCTATCACACAACACAGCAGGGCAGGAAACCTGATTTTTCTCTGCTGAAGTTAAATCATTTGTTACCCTAAAAAAGTATGTTATACAGCACAGTGCTGTATAGTTTGGCCCATTGTATCACCTGAAATACCTGGCTGATCCTGCCTGGTTCTGCCCTCCCCTCTGTAAACTGACCACTGTTTATCATGGCTGCTAAGCCCTGACACCGTTGTCAGTTTACATGCCTCTGTCATCCGCAGCTCTCCTCTACCCCCCTCCCTGCCTGTCAGCTCACAACAGTGCCGCTCTGCTCCCCTCCTGCTGCAATAATAACTATAGTATATTCATGCGATCACCTCTGCTAAATAACGATATGTGTCTCAGTTTCTGAGCTATATAAAAAAAAGATGCCAATTTCTACCTTATATCAGAGCATCTCCTGGCGCTCATGTGACCGCTCGGCTCTCTCTCCTCTCCGGCTGATGTCAGTGGGAGTTCTCGGCCCCTCTCGCTGTAGCTGTCCGCCTGGGAGAGGAGAGAGGCGAGGAGTCACGTGAGGACTGGGAGATGCTCTGATAGAAGGTAGAAATCAGCATCTTATTTATATAGCACAGACACTGGGACACATATTGATATTTAACAGAGGGGATCGTATGAATATACCATAGTGGCTTTACAACCACTTTAATGGATAAGTTCACTGTTCGTAGCATGTTACACCCATATTCAGGGTGTAACCTGTAAGGAACAGATCAGCCCCCACACCTCCCCGAACCAACAGCTAGTGGGGATCTCCCACACCCCCCCCTCCGCTAGTTGTCACATTTTAAAAAAAAGGGGATGAGCGGGCCTCCGCCAACCCGGCTGCGTCACTCATTTACAGTATCCTGTGAATGGAAAACTACAAGGTCCCGTAGCCTTTGCGGCTGTCGGCTTGTATTTTTAAATGAACTACCACGGTGCTAGTTCATCCTCTCTTCCTGTCAGATTGTATCTGCTTGCCCGTACAGGATGTACAGGCACACAGATACACTGACAGATCTGCAGAAGACCTGCATGGCACCAGAGATGCAATGTTTTAAAGGCTCACAAATTAAATAAATGCACATTTTTTTTACCTGCAAAAAATATGCATTTATTATTTTTTTTCTAAAAAGTGAAATCCTTTAAGTAACAATTACAGGTCTTGCTCCTTCCCATGTGACTGAACTGTGAAAGAAGCAGCAGCAGATTGCAGAGCTCATCTTTTCGTCACTCTGCTCTTTTTTTCCTATCTGCATGTTTATTCCTAGCACATGAGCACATCTCTCTCTTCTAATCTGAGATGTGCTGTACAGGGACTGCAAGAGGCTGATAGCAGGTCAAATCCAGGTACTTACATTACCTTTAACAAAATACATTTAAATAGGAATTATTAAATACAGGGCTGTGTTAATTGGTACCAGAATGAAGTTCAGCTTTAAGACCTTCCCCTTTTCCTTAAATAGCATGTGGTTTAGCCCTACTCGTGAAAAACGTTTAAACTGCTCCTAGTCTGTCATCTATACAGTTCCTTTTCCTATGAATATCTTATTGTTCTAAAAAGCAATAGAGTAAATCACACAGTACAACCCCTCACAGGGGTAAAGGGAAGCCTCAGAATCCCTATTCACATAATTACATGTGAATAGGGATAATATGGATGTTTAGAATCAACATTCATGACTGACTCAATTCTGCTTTACATACGGACTTTACTTGTGTTGTACAGTATAGGTCAGCTTGAGCTACTGAGCAATATAAATCAACAGGATTTTTAAAAATGGAGGTTGGGATAAACTAAAAAACATGTCAAAAGCTCCACCTGCGCACCTAAAGTACAATAAAATAAAACCGTAACATGTTTTTGGTCCCTGCAATAATAGAAGAGAGTATATAGATTTTTGTACCTTAAATTCTACTTTAATTAACATTCTTTTGCCTTTTCGTGATTTTGTTGTGTCCCCCTGCTACCTCCAAATTTTTCACATTTTAATGCTTGCCACACATGATCTAAGCCAACATAGAGCCCTGTGTGAACAGAAGAAAATGGTCACTGCTACCTGTTTGCAAGTAGTCTCACCAGAAGTATTTTCATGGTTTACTAAACCCATACAGCAACAAAAACTATTTAGGAATTAAAATTACAGTGTTCACGTATACAGTACATCTCAAAGACATGTAAATAATCTCTTCTATTGACTTATTGTCTGGTATGTACAGACATGTTTTAGCTTGTCATGGAAGAAACAGTGAGGCTACCACTGGTGATCTCCCCTTCTAAAGATTCTAGTTAGATGGCTGTATTGCTAACGTCACTGCTTGCACATGGCACAATTTACGTTAACTAACATCAGCTGATTTCTGCTGCTGGTGACTTTTTCTGGAGGTGAGTTCCCTATAGCCAGTAAACTAAAAGTCAGAGGGGTCCCTCTGCTGGCAGTCTGAGGAAATAGTTTCTCCTGTCCTTCAAAGGGGAAACTGATACATAGAATAGTATTTTGGTCAATGTTATTTTATTTTTTTTAATCTAGAAAAACTGTTTTAATGCTTTAACTAAAAAAATAAATAAAAAAAAATAGCATATACATACTTACATAATATATCTCAGTTTTACAAAACAAAATAAGTTAGCTAAATAGACAGCAGCTCCCTTTGCCCGATTAAAACTTCCTACAAAGCCGTCTAAGACAGGAATCAATACTGTGATGACTTTGAATTCTGATAAAGTGGTTCTAAAGGCAGAAGTTTTTTTTACCTTAATGCAAACCTTCTGTGTGCAGCTCCCCCCAAGCCCCCCTACTTACTTACCTACCTGAGCCCAATCTTGATCCAGCTATGTGACGAGCAGCAACGCTTCTCTCTCTCCTCCCCTCACTTTTTACAGACACACAGGAGCAGGAGCCATTGGTTCCTGCTGTCAAAGCTAGTGAGGAGGGAGCAGGGGGTGGGGCCAAGCCACACTCTGTGTCAATGGATACACAGAGCACAGCTTGGGAGCAAGCCTGCATGAGTGCGCACCCATAGCAAGCGGCTTGCTATGGGGGCACTCAGCAAGGGGGAGGAGCCAGGGGGCCAGTGGTTGACTGGAGAAGAGAGGGGTCAGAGCTTTGTGCAAAACCATTGCACACAGCAAGTGAGTATAACATGTTTATTTATTTTTTTTTAAATAACAGAGAGCCTGAGCCACCCGCTTCCACAGCCTGGCAGAGCAGAGAGCTGGTGACTGACAGTGGTCTTTGATTGCTCAGTTCTCAGTGTGGAGCCGGCAGGGGACAGCTGTAGCTGGGATTGGAGCTGCAGTCATCTATGCTGGTATGATTGTTTTTTGTTCTATTCCCAAACTTCTCCTAACATGAGAAAAGGAGACTAGAGCTCCATCTGCTATCTAGACAGAGGAGTGTGCATTATATGTGTGCAATATGTTATGCATAAAAAAATTGGATCTTGGCCACAGGAAGTTTTAAACCTTTGGTTATACCGCCACCTACAGGGGGACTAGACACTGGCAAAAAAAAAAAAACTGTAGGCCGATCCCGGGTATTACCCCTTCTACTACCAGTATGCCTCCTTTTGTAGCAAAGCAGTATGAAGAGAGCATGATCATAAACTCAGGTGGGGGTGGCTGTAAGAGATAGGAGGGTTTAGTTCCATTTGAAGTAAATCTTTAGGCACGATGATAAATGAGCTTGATGGTTTCCACACAGCAGAGTAGAGCTCAGCATGTACACAAAGTCTTTTTCTAATTCTCCCTGTTTTCTACTGGTGACACTCACCTAATCATATACAGCTCTTTATTCCACGGATAAACATTCAGTACTGGTCCAATCCCCACCATGTGGTTGTGACTCGAGCCAACATTTTCAATGTATTCATGTTTCAGCGGCACAGTACTGAGGAGGTCAAAGTCTTTAAGGTGACGCTGACGAACTTGTTCAGCAGCGTGAAAGCCATCTACCAACAGGGTGCGCCCTCCTGTGCCTTCATGCCGCAGACAGTGGAAAAGTTGCATACTGCAATTAACAGACACACAACAAATCAGTTAAACACTGGTAATATAGTTAATAAAGATGTTTTAATGTTCATGGAAACCATGGTGTATAGTCAGTACATTTTTTGTAAAACTTTTTGCTATGGCCTTTAAATTTTTTCTTTCTTGTCATTTCATATTTGACTAGTGTATATGCAAATTTTTTTAAGGGTGCGGGTGCAATGCCATGCTCCTGCACACTTCTCAGCATAGTTGTCTGTGCATACCTGGTACAAGCAGGCAGTTACCTGAGAGCAGGAAGATCAATGGACTACGAGAGTGCTCATCAGTGGCCTCGCAGCTCATTGAGAACTACAAGCCATCGGCCCTAATGGCCGATGGTACTTGTAGGCATTAATTCACAGAAACTGCGAATAAATTAAGTGGCCGTGTGGGCGGGTTGCAGGGATCGGTGGGAGAGAGGCAGCAGATGCTGGAACTTGTTACATATTCCACCCTAAAATGGGTGTAACATGTTGATAAGTTCACCTTTTGAAACATGTAACATGTTACAAAAGGTGAACTTATCCTTTAATGTTCCCCATTACAAGTAATTTATTTGAATGTTATCTGCACCTCCACCTAATGACTCTTGAATATGTTTTGCAACCATTAGATTTCAGAGGGCAACTGGACGTGTGGAACAGAATATATGCATGATGACAGGAAGCATTATTAAGCAGTTAGCTTGTTTTGTGTATGCTCACCCACAAGGTTCCTGGAAGTAGGTGGTATCTGTGTGCCGGTCAAGGGCCGATTTTGTGTAGGCTGTGTCTCCCCGGGAGAAGTCAGATGTGAGGTCCCACATTTTGCCATAGATTGTTTCCCTAAATAAAAAGAAAGACATTTGTACCATCAACAAAGCTGGAATTTACCCATGTGACACCCAAAGTCATACTGACAGGTGATCATATACAAGCCAATTTATAGATGAACGCCAGGAGGATATAACAAAGAAATTCCAATCAGTTGGGTCTTTCTTCAAAAATAATAAAATCTATTTTACATAAAACCATCATAAGTATCTCAATTTGTCTTGATATCAGCCTTTAAGCTACTTTTTTTGTATGGTATAACTCAGATTGGGAGAGGAAATGGCAGCAATAGCAGCCAATAAGACTTTCCATTATATAAACGTGGTAACAGAACTAGAATGAGCTGAGTTGATGACTTAGCGAGTTGGTGCCTCTTTGTTATCCAATCAGTGGGCTGGAAGGCTGAAACAAATCTTAGTCAGCATGTGACTAAGAAAGCAGTGCCAGATATAAAAGTTCAAGACACCGCTTACTTGAAAGAAGTCTCAGCCTAGGTTCACACTACTGCGATGCGATGTACTGCGAATTTGATCCATTTTTCTGTCCTGTGTGAGGTGCGATTTTGCCTTGCGTTTTGAGGTGGAAAGGTGCAAATTTACCTCGATTTTACCGTGAATTTACAGCGAATTTCAAGAGGCAGGACAGTGAACAATTCGCAGAGATGTGAACTGTGTGCTGCGAGTTTACTGCAAGTTCAATTGAAGCCTATGAAGATAAAATTCGCGCTGCACCAAAGGAATTCGCATCGCACTCAACACGCACAGGACCCTTTTTTTTCCCCTCGCACCAAATTTGCAACGCATAGATATGAATCAAGGCCATGGAATACTATGCTTCTTACATGACCTGCAAATCTGTGTGTTCCTAAATGCATCAAACCCGCTGCAAATTTGCATCAGTGTGAACCCAGGCTCAGTCTTATTAGAGCCAGCGGGGGACAGATGCACCATTGGATTGATGCTGCATCCATCTAGGCGAGTATCCATTTTTTTTTTGTTTCACAAGCCTATACTTCTCTCTTAACAAGTGTAGGCTCGAAATAATTAAAATACAATTTGCAAAGTAATATATAAAACTTTATATTTTGACCATAGACACACTTTAAATGCTTCAAATGGTATATGGATTAGATAGCTTTATCTTTCAATGTATATGGCTAGCCATTCATTATAACAGAATTCAGCCTTGTCTATTCCGTTAGGGAAAATCTTATTTTGCTTTGAATTTAAAAGATGTAATCGTGGCTTGATTAAATATTTAGGTACTGCTTGCAAGAATCAGAATTACGCCCCTTTCACACTTGTGCAACTTGGGACTCCATGATTTTCAATGAGTACCATTCATATCTGTGCGACTTCAAAAGTAGTCCCTGCACTACTTTGGTCCAACTTTGATGTGACTTGAGGTCCATAGGTCTCAAGATTACACAGGCATTGCTTCAAGTCAGGTCAAAGTCACATGGCAAAGTCACACGACTTTCAGGTCGTAAAAGTGTGAAAGGGGTCTTAGTTGGGTTTCAGCAGAGAGAGCGAGCATCAGGTTTGAAAATCTTTGTGGTCAATCTTTAATCATTCCTTTTCCTTAATCCTTATTTTTCCTTTGGACACTGTATTTTGCATTTAAACTGATCTACAGGTATTCTACAAATGTCAGAATATCTCACTGCCCATCCATCTCAGTCAGTAATCTGCCCTTCTTTGGCCTCCTATACTTTTCCCCAAATAAATATACTTTTTATTCGGTACAATAGCAAGGTTTTATTAGAATAGCTTCTGTACTAAGCTCATGATCAGACAAATGTCATTTGGATAGAATGTGTCTAGACAATGGTTACAGGAATACCCAGATCTCAGAAATATATATGCAAGCTTTGTTCTATAGAAGTATGTCAGACAGATCACAAATGCCAAGAGAGAGAGATGAAAAAATACTATGGATGGGATTTTACAGGCACCCTAGCTTTGTTCTGGTTACCGGATATGACTAATTCTCCGTGCAGCCCTCTCTGTATCCTCCCGGGTAGCTGGAACATCATCGACAAAGGCGATGCCGTACAGTAAAAAGTTCTTCAGAAAGTCTTGAAGTCCTTCATTTGTTTCCAGGAAATTGGAGTAGCTGATAGATGGCACATTTGCTTCCTTGTAAGTGTTTGCACTCCATAAGATTCGAGGCTGAACAAGTTGCTGTTTTTGTCCTTCATAGCTATTCTGCGATAACCATTCTAATCCATATCTGGTCATGTGCCCATCTGGCCCTATCAAATGTAGAAACAAAACATTATTTTACCAATAATCACAAGGACGGAATCTTATTCTTTGCACATAAAGCCTTGATCAGTTGCAGGTACCAAGAAATTAAATACACAATCATACCGTGTTGGTACAGGACTCCGGTCATCCTAAACTATTCCCACTACAGAGCGACCTTTGCTAGTGATGCAAGACACATAAGGGTACACTTCTACATACAGTATGGTTTGGGACTGCCGTTCCATTTGCCCAATCTGGCAAAAAGTTTTATGTTTAATACGACATAAAACAGACATATCCCTTTCTGATAATGCTGCGACAGTTCCACTGACCGCTCTATCTAGAAAAAGTTATCGCAAGTCATTATATTCACCTTTTAAACACTGCAAGGGTCTGCATTCCGAGCATTTTGAAACAACAGACTCCCCCTACACTAGACTGTTTTGTCAGGGTGAACGATATAGAACGAATGGAACACATATGTCAGCCTTTAAAGTGGATGTCCACACATATTGTTAACTTTATCTTAATCCCTTCATTGCATTGAACAGATGTGTAAATGAAAAAAAAAAAATTAAAAATTTTGCTGTGTGTTTACCTTGTTATCGGTCTTTATTGTGGCACTTCCTGTGTGTGACCCACGCCGGAGTAGGCGTGTATATTCTTCATCCCCGGCGGCACACTGTCTCCTGGGAGCTAAGTGTCAGCATTCCCAGGAGTCAGTGCGGATCGCCACAGCAAAATCGAGAGATTGCAAAACCTGAAATGATGTCTGACGTGGGTCATGTGATGAGGGTGTATCGAAAATCGCCATTTTAAATGAGGGCAAGCAGGTATATTTTTCCATTACTACCTGAACACAAAAGGCTAACGCAGCACAACAGACAACGGAGGACATGAGGCAAACGCTCAAAAGTTCACCATCTGACCAGCTTTTTATTACCTTTCCTCTGCACCTCTCTCCCCGTACTGAGCTTTGCATTGTCTGTTTGTTTTGTATTGTTTCTGTTGTCATCACAACGGGGCGGGAACTTCCGCCGCCCGTTGTGATGGCAACCTGGAAGTTTACGGCGCTCCGCACTGTTAACACTGAGCATGCGCAGGAACGAGTGGTGAATGCTGGTAGCTCAGCATTCACTGCATCCAGGAAGTAAATGCTTGTGGACTTTACATGCCCACAAGCAAGATGGAACCGACCATCCACAATTTTTAAAACCGTTTTTTTTATTCGAAACCGGACATCGGCGCACACAGTTCACCTAACAAGTGAGTGTTACATTGTTATTATCAGTGTCTGCATGGTTGGAAAAAAAAAAAAAATGAATGGTCGGAGGACCTCCGCTTTAAAGACAAACCTGAAGCGCATATGACTAGATGGTTCCACTGGGAACAGTTCTGACTGTCCCCTGAATTCTTACAATTCTAAATAGGCCTATCTGTCACCATGTCCAATCCCAGTGACTCTTACTCTGAACAATCTCTGTCTCTCCCCCTATTTCCTCTTGTCCTTTACTGCCCCCCCCTTTTCTTCCCCTTTCCTCCTGCCCCAATAATAACTACCCTTATTTAAAGACCCCACCCCCCACACACATTTTGACCCCTAATGTCTACAAAAATTTGTGCCCATCAGACTCGATACTCATCCTTGAGGTCTTATCACTTCAAAGGGAAGAAGCTGTGATACAGTTTGTAGTATGGAATATGAAATAACATGTAACAGGTGCTATTCTTTGCATATTCATATACCTATTTTCACTTATACCCTTTCTGTTTAACCTAGTGTTTTATTGAGTCCTGATGTGAACCCTTAAATAAAGAATTAAAAAAAAAAAAAGCAATATATTAAAGTGTACGAAAACCTTAACAATGATCTTCTCTTATTTGTTACCTTTTGGTCTGTTAAATCTATCAAAAGCATTTTGAAGTATCTGTTCAATAGGTGCGCAAACACCTGTTGGTCATGTTAAAAATTCAGAGCTGTCCTATGCACTCTACAGTTTTTTGTTTAAAAAAAAAAAAAAAAAAAATGTTCCTTTATTGAAACTTGGCATGATACAAGAATAAGAAAACGAATAAGAAAAATAATAATAATAAGAAAAACCACATGTAAAATAGCACGATAAACATGATATATAGATACAGTAAGGGAGGAGCTTAGTTCTTATATCCAAATCTCACAGAACATAAGTAAATTACAAATATTCCAACAGCAGAGCCCATTAACAGAGACGTGAAGAAGAGTCCTGAAAGAGTGCAGCAGCTGCAAGCTCAAACAGGCAAAAGCAACGAGGAAGCACCCCCTCCTATGCAGTCCACGGCTGCCACACTCGATCATATTTCTTAGGGCAGTTCCTGCTGAGTTATGTCATTTTGTACATAGGAAGTGCAGCATTTATTGACTTTTCCCACAAGGCTACAGAGGGAGGGGAATGGGAATTCCACTTAAGGATAATCTCTCTCTTAGCATAATACAGCAGGTAAAAATTTAGCAATTTAGTGTATCTAGGCCTTTGATCATTGTCGTGGACACCTAGTAACAGCAACTCGGGAGTAACCGGAAGGGCCAGCTGAAGGCAGAGATTTATAAGCTCAACCACCTCTCCCCAAAAACAGGTCACTCCTGGACAGCTCCAAAACATATGCATATTAGTACCGATATCTCCCCCACAGTGAATACAGCTCTGGGACCTTTGAGTGTATATACTACGCAGTCTCTGGGGTGTATAATAAACCCTGTGTAAGAATTTAATTTGGATTAGCCTATCCTGGAAAGAGATCAACAGTTTGGCACTATCCCCCAGCCCTCCCTGTCAAGGTCAGGAACGTCAGCCTTCCATCTATCCCATAGACGATCCATTTTGGCAGAGTCAACACCAAGTCAAAATATAGAGCAGAAAGAGGTTTGGATAGGGAGTCTTGAGCTAGTAGTTCCTCTATGGAATCCATTTTAAGATTTGGCGGAGTAGAGAACTGAGCACGTACCACATGATGCAGCTGAAAATATCTCCACAGTTTAATCTCAAGCAGTGAAATTAATACTCCCAATTCTAATCTTGGACTACAGAACATGTTGTGGAGTTCTGCTAAGGGATGCACTTATCAAAGCTACTTTATTTTACACAAGCCTACAATTTAGGTGCTTTTCCCGTTGCATCCTTATCTTTGACAGCTTAGAAAAGACCCATCTAGTTAAGGCATTCATTTGTTTACTTTAAAGCGGAGTTCCACCCAAAAATGGAACTTCCGCTTTAAGGGAAGGTGACCCCCTGACATGCCACATGTCTTTTTTTTTGGGGGGGGGGGGGGGGGGGAGCGGATACCCTCTTTTTAGAGGGTTCTGGCTCCCAATTCCTCCCGGCGCACCGCGGCACCGGAAGGGAGATCACTCTCCCCCCTCCCTTCTCAGCAATCATCTGGGACACGTCACAGGTCCCAGATGATTGCCCGGCCAGTCACGGCGCACCGTGCAACTCGCACATGCGCAGTGCGTGCCCTTAACTGAAACCACAGCCTGGTGCCCACAGTGACTATGCCGGCGCCGCAGAGGAGGGGGAGACAAGCGGGCTTCGTTCCCTCACATCGCTGGACCCTGGGACAGGTAAGTGTCCGATTATTAAAAGTCAGCAGCTGCAGTATTTGTCGCTGCTAACTTTTAATTCCTTTTTTTTTTAAGCAGAACTCCGCTTTAAGGCATCTTCCAAACCTAAGGAATATCTGGGCTCCATTGTTGAAAAGTTATACCAAAAAAGTTGTATTAGAATCTTAGGATGTGCGTGATTCTAAAGGTTAGTTTCATAGATGAAGTCTATGGCTGAAGTCACATGGAATATTCCCAGCTGCAGGAAGCCAGGGCTTTGTGCATTCTGCAGCTTCGATGCTCTAGGTTTTCGTAAAGTGGTTGTAAAGCCTCAAGGTTTTGCACCTTAATGCATTCTATGCATTAAAGAGAAAAACCTTCTCTGCGCTGCAGCTGCCCCCCAGACCCCCCCCCCTTTTCTTACCTGAGCCTGATCCAGCGATGTGCACGAGCACAGCGGCTCCAGCCGCTGTCTCTCTAATCATTGGACAGAGTAATAGCAGCAGGAGCCATTGGCTCCCGCTGCTGTCACTCAAATCCAGTGACACGGGAGTGAGGGTGGGGCTGAGTCCTGCTGTCTGTGTCAATGGACGCAGCAGCGGGACTTGGGAGCAGGCCTGTAAGTGTGCCCCCATGGAAAACGGCTTTCCGTGGGGGCACACGATGAAGAGGAGAGGCCAGGAGTGCCAGCAGGGCACCCCAAAAGAAGAGGATCGGGGCTGCTCTGTGTAAAACGATTGCACAGCGCAGGTAAGTATAGGCAGGTTTGTTATTTTTATGTTAAAAAAAGAAGAGAAAAAAAAACACACAAGGGTTTACAACCCCTTTAAACTGCACTTAAGGCATGTGCCATATAAGTATCATCATTGAATGATCCTTACATTGAATCAATTTGGCATTAAAGTGTTATTAAATCCACATCATTCTAAACTAACAATAAATGGTGTATTATATGCTGTTCATACTCTCTACGGGATTCGGTTTCTCTATTCTGCAAAAAACCTGGGTGGTCCTGCTGTTCTCTATCTCCCCCTTCTGTCTATGTCCCTACTGCAGTTCGGGATTATGCAGAGCAGTATTGGCAGCTAGTGCACTTTTAGTTTTCATTGTATTTCTATCCTGAGCATTCCCTCCCTTTTCACATCTGAGCAGCCCATGCATGTGACTATAAAGTCACATTTACAATAAAGGGGTGAGATATTACATCTTGGTTGATGGAGGCTTCACCTCCATCTTTTTCTAAGACACAGACTGGGGAGGGGAGGGGGGGGCGTGACACAGCCTGTGACTGGCAGAAATCTCACCACACCATGTTACTGCCAAAAATAATAAAGGATTTGTTTTCTTTTACAAAAGGTTTTATTAATTCCAACATAACAGCACATCACAGTGATGGTCACATCTCGAATAACATACAATGGTACACTGCAAGAAATCAGAAATAAAGTAGTGCGACAGCAGGCAGGTAAAATCGCCTGGTTGCATCCAGGATGGCAAATATGTGTGTCCCAGATTCAGGCTCTATGCCGATTTGTACCACTAAGGGGAAGTGCTGAGAGTCCTGCAGGGGTAGAGGTAATGAGCCCAGCTGAAGTAAGTTGGCTCATTAAGGCATCTGCAAAAACTCCCAGCATGCAAAGGGAGTTGCTCCATCCTGCAACCAGTTTTAGACTGGGGAGCGTGATACCCGTCTGTGCGCTGAGACAACGCCTGTGTGGCAAGCCTCTTTAACAGGGAAATAGGTGCTGGGGACAGCACAGGGCTGCACCTAGCTGATAGCCAGGGAACCTGTGTGTAAGTGGCCAAGTTGGCAAGGATTTATTTTCATGTTTCTTTTTGTTTTGCTGCTTTTGGACCATTGTAAATAGTGTAAATAAACCGCACCTTTGTTTTTTCACCTTCACTGTTTGCTGTCCTGAATTTCTGTGTAGTGAACCCATCCAGGGCGTCACACACATCCGCTGCTGAGCTAACCCCCTCACAGTAGATAGGTTCAAAACCTGGAGGTTCCAAAAAGGGCATACATAGTAGTTGGGAAAATTGATAACACCATCTGGAATCTCAGTGTTCTGGAACCCGCTGCATCTAATGTAGTTATAAACGTCTTCACCAAGTTATGAATGCAGCTTGCCATCAATCCATATAGCTAATATGTAAATGATCAGAAATAAACCATATAACAATGTTAGAAGTATAACACGTAACCATTCCACCCAGGGCCTAGGCCTGGGGGCCTACTGTGCCGACAGGAAGAGAAATGAAAGACGAGAAAAGGAAAGAGAGGGGTTGCACAGTAGGAATATGAGAAGGAAGAACAGCAAGAAGGAAGGGGAGTCCACGGGGTGGGGGCCAGAAATAAATCGAATCGAGAGGAGCATAGCATCAAACCTAGAGGGTTTAACGTAGGCGACCCAGGGTTGCCAAACCCAAAGAAATTTGTCATGGGTGTCTGATAGCATAGCCGTCAATTTTTTATTTACCATGATATCGTTCATATGATTTTTAACCACCTCAAAGCTGAGTACTAGTGTCTTCCATGCCCTCGCAATAGTTAGTTTAGTTGCAGTAAAGAGATGAAACGCCAACTTGGGACAAAGTAATTCCGCAATTGGTTTACAGAGAAAAGCCTCGAAAGGATCTCTCTTTAGGTTGGTATGAAATAAATTGTGAAGAAGGGCGCAGACTCCGATCCATAATCTGCATACCTTCAGACATGTCCACCAAATGTGCGCCAATAGTACCTTCTTGAGAACATTCACAGAAACAAAGGGGAGAATAGGTTGGGATAAAATGTGCCAGCCGAGCTGTGGTGTAATACCACCTATAGAGTATTTTATAAGCATTTTCCAAAATGGAGTATTTGGACAATGCTAAAGTCATGACCTGCTAGTACTCTGGGTCCAGCTGCCTCCCCGGCTCCATTCCCCACTGAAGATGGTAAGGAGTTAGGGGTGGCTTTTTTGAGCAAATTATTGCTGAGTAGATTTAATGAAATTAGGCCAGGAGATTGAGGACGTGATCTACAGAGGCTTTCAAAGGGGGTCAAGGTGTACAGATTAGGCTGAGACTTCATGAGCTGTTGGAGAAAGTGCTGTAGCTGTAGGTAGCTATAATGTTCTCAAAGGGGAATATCGTGTGAGGAGCATAAGGCAGCAAACGCAATTATCCTAGTTGGGATGAACAAAGAGTGGATGTCAACAAAGCTGTTATCGGTCCACCAGGAGAACTGTTCCAGATTATCACACCCAGGCAGAAATAGCGGACAATGGAGGAGGCGAAGTAAGAAAAGATGAGGAGATGAAGCCTGCTGAATATTTGAGTCTCACAAACAAAGGGAGTGTGCCAGGCATGGTCCAAACGTATCAGGGCGGTGTAAATGAGGGAGCCAGGGCAAGGAGGTGACTGGGATCGGGAAAGAATTCACCAAGTCTATGGGGGCCCATAATGGCATTTGAGATTTCTCGTGGAGGTGAGATAAATGAGCTATATTCGCTGCTATGTAATAGGCTTATAAGTTGGGGACCGAGAGACCTCCGTTGATCTTACGGGCGTATAGAACTTGTTTATTAATTCTGGGTCTAGAAGAACCCCAGACAAACTTCAGAATCCTGTGTTGATGTATGCGCAAAACATGGGAAGGGCTCAGAAAGACCCAGAAAAAAATAAAACAATTTTGGAATGTATTTCATACGGACCGCCGTAACTCTACCAAACCAAGATTTGTTTTCATTTATAAATTTATATGACAATTTAAAACAGTTTATAGATATAATTTATTTTTACCCTGTATCCCAAATGCTGTTTTTTTATTTTTTTTTTTATTTTGAACATGTTACCAGAGGATTAGAATCTCCTCCTGCCACTGTTTCCCTGCAGAGACTGAAAAGGAATTGGGTCATGTGACAGCTGTATATAAATTAAGAAAGAAGGTACTTAGATTTTTTTTTTAAATAATTACAGTGCCATCATTCATATACATCAAAAATTTGGAGGTGGTTGTATCTGCTAAAAAAGAGGGCAACATCCCTCTATTTAATGAGAATACAGATTTCCCCTCAGGGTGGAACTTTAAAAGGCATAGATTGTGAAACGGTGGTTAAAAGTTATCATATTTAACAGTATCAAAATATTTAAAATCACATATGAAAAATCTTGTATAAAAACATCAAATGCTGGGTCAACACATAATAGTAGATAACATCAACATCAAATTTAAGGAGCACCACTGGGTCCTGGTGTGTGTGGGTGTGCTTTGCTGCCTGACCCGCGCTGATCAGACCTTCTCTAGCTGTCCTTACTTTTGGAGTTCTACTACCTTCTATTTCGGGGGGGGGGGGGGGGGCCATTCGGCCATTTTTGCTATTCTTGGTCACCAATCACTGTTTTCATAGGCATACTATATAAGCTTTACTAAAGTGCATATCGGACTATCCCTGAAGGAGGAGTAAAAGTCACTCCGAAATGAGTAGGAATTGCGTATGCAACCAGTACCTTTTGTACACATCAGTTATTGTATATGAATTGATGTTATCTACTATTATGTGTGTTGACCCAGCATTTAATATTTTTATACAAGATTTTTCATATGCGATTTATATATTTTTATACTATTAAACTTTATAACTTTTAACCACCGTTTCACAATCTGTGCCTTTAAAGTCCCACCCTGAGGGAAAATCTTTATTCTCATCATTCATATATAGAAAGAGAAGGGAGAATGTAAACTAAACAGCATGTGTTTAGTATCACTTTAAATGAACGCAAGGAGAAAGAAAAAGGCAATGTTATTTTTAATTTAGTGACAAAGCTGTGCTTATCCATTAAACAAGAAAAAACACTTTGAAAAAACTATTGATAGCATTCAATAACCTGTATGTTATCATGTTAGTTGACACTTTAGGCCAGTGATGGCGAACCTTGGCACCCCAGATGTTTTGGAACTACATTTCCCATGATGCTCCTGTATTCTGCAGTGTAGTTGAGCATCATGGGAAATGTAGTTCCAAAACATCTGGGGTGCCAAGGTTCACCATCACTGCTTTAGGCCAAAGGAAACCTAAAATTTCTGGCTCCTAATTTTCTTCTAGACACTAGAAAGGAAGACAGCTGTATGTTTCAAACCTTACCCAATATACCATCTTCATTACAAATATACCGTATATACTCGAGTATGTCGAGATTTTCAGCCCTTTTTTTAAGGCTGAAAGTGCCTCCCTCGACTTATACTCGAGTCACCGCCGTCTGCCTACATGATCAGCGTGTCATGCAGACGGCGGCCAGCGTGTGATATTACCATTCGGCGACCATTCCACTGTTCAAAAGCCGCACCTCCTCCTCGTCTGTGTTAGGCAGAAAACTCCATTTCCCAGCAGTCAGTGTACAGCCTATCACGGACATTCTTTTATCCTCGTCTGTGGTATGAGGATGAGAGAATGTCCGTGATAGGCTGACCGCTGGGAAATGGAGTGTTCTGCCTATCACAGACGAGGAGGAGGCGCGGCTTTTGAACAGTAGAATGGCCGCCGAATGGTATTATCACACGCTGATCGGTGCAGAGCGGCACACGGAGGCATGCACAGGACACAGGTAGGATGCACACATACACAGGGACACATGCACACATACACAGGGACACATGCACAGGACACAGGGACACATGCACACATACACAGGGAGGCATGCAGCTGCAGATGGGCATTGTTGACCCTCTTTTCCACTTACAGTAGCTGCTGCATTTCTCACCCTCGTCTTATACTCGGGTCAGTAAGTTTTTCCCAGTTTTTTGTGGTAAATTAGGAGCCTCGACTTATACTCGGATCGACCTATACTCGAGTATATACATTGCTGATAAGATCTATATTACACGAAAGTTATTCAAACCAATATAACTATAAAGAGATAGCAGTGATAAATTACATTCATTTCTCAAGCACTGTGTAAAGTATAAAACAAAGAATGACTAAAACTCAGGAAAAAGTCTGTAGCAATAATCATACAGAAAATAGTATTTTTGTACTCGCAGTAAAATCCATTTCTCTGAGTTCATCAATGGACACAGCGCTCCATTAATCCTGACTAGGGCTATATCACCTTCTGCAGGAGTAGGACTAGGCAGAACAAAAAAAACTTGTCTACGTACCATGGGCTGTCCTCAGCGGGTATATAACCCCCTTTCTGCTATAGGCATTCAGTTTAGTAGCAAGCAGTATTAGAAGTATCAAAAAATTCTTAGAGGGGTGGGTGCTGTGTCTGTCGATGAACTCAGAGAAATGATTTTTACGGTACAAAAATCCTCTTTTGTCTTTAGTTCATCGACGGACACAGCACTCCATTAATCCTGGCTATAGGGATGCCCAAAAGCAGTGCCAAAAGAAAAATGAGGGGTGGCAAATATAACCCAAGGCTACACACAAGAGCCCTAACGGGGTCACAGGAGCTCAACCAGGACACAGGAGCCCCATCTGAAATAATAATTTTAGGAAAAACCACCCCTCAAGAGAGAACAGAACCTCTTAAACAGCCTGTGAAACCTTGTGGCCAAAAGAAATATATGCAGATGCCAAAATGTCTACTTTGTAGAATCTGTTGAAAGTATGCACCGACAACCAAGTGGTCACCTTGCAAAGCTAAGATATGGACGCTTGATGACAGAAGGCCCAACACTTACTAAGAAGAGAAACACAGGTGCCTCTAGGTTAGAACTGTAAACATTTTAATGAGATACAGGTGCATTATCCACTTACAGTAGGTGACTGCGATATTGTGTCAATCTCGCCGCATTTATTGGCGAGATTTGACACCTGCGAGCCCCGTCGCGGGAGCCAGCGCTGAGCTGGCTCGCTGATCGGGAAAGGAAAACTTTTTTCACCTTTTGCGATGAGCGACAGGCAGTGCCGACAGCTGTCTGGTATGAATCATGAGGGGGAACGCCACGCCAAATTTTAAATGAACAAACCGGCGTGGGTTCCCCCTCAGGGACATACCAGGCCCTTAGGTCTGGTATGAATTGTAAGGGGAACCCCCTACGCTGAAAAATCAGCGTGGGTGTCCCCCCAAATCCATACCAGACCCTTATCCGAGCACGCAGCCTGGCCGGTCAGGAAAGGGGGTGGGGACGAGCGAGCCCCCCCTCCTGAACCGTACCAGGCCGCATGCCCTCAACATGGGGGGGTGGGGTGCTTTGGGGGGGCTCCCTGCGGGCCCCCCCCCAAAGCAACTTGTCCCCATGTTGAGGGGACAAAGGCCTCTTCCCAAAACCCTGGCCGTTGGTTGTCGGGGTCTGCGGGCGGGGGGCTTATCGGAATCCGGGAGCCCCCTTTAATAAGGGGGCCCCCAGATCCCGGCCCCCCACCCTATGTGAATGAGTATGGGGTACATGGTACCCCTACCCATTCACCTAGGGAAAAAAAAGTGTCAATAAAAAAAACACACTACACAGGTTTTAAAAGAATTTATTAGGCAGCTCCGGGGTGACTTCGGGAGAAGTAGGAAGAAGACCCTCGAAGTCGGAAGAAAACCCCGGAGCTGCCTATTAAATTACTTTTAAAACTGGTGTAGTGTGTTTTTTTTATTGACACTTTTTTTTCCTAGGTGAATGGGTAGGATCTGGGGGCCTCCTAATTAAAGGGGGCTCCCGGATTCCAATAAGCCCCCTGCCCGCAGACCCCGACAACCAACGGCCAGGGTTGTTGGGAAGAGGCCCTTGTCCTCATCAACATGGGGACAAGGTGCTTTGGGGGGGCCTGCAGGGCGCCCCCCAAAGCACCCCCCCCATGATGAGGGCATGCAGCCTGGTACGGTTCAGGAGGGGGGGCGCTCGCTCGTCCCCACCCCCTTTCCTGACCGGCCGGGCTGCGTGCTCGGATAAGGGTCTGGTATGGATTTGGGGGGACCCCCACGCCAATTTTTCGGCGTAGGGGGTTCCCCTTACAATCCATACCAGACCTAAGGGCCTGGTATGCTCCTGAGGGGGAACCCACGCCGTTTTTTTTCATTTAAAATTTAGCGTAGCGTTCCCCCTCATGATTCACACCAAAAGTTTTCCTTTCCCGATCAGCGAGCCAGCGCAACATGCACAGTACCCTGTCGCCGAGAACCAGCGCGATGGGATCGCGCTGGAAACACAATCTCGTGGTCAGGTACTGTACATGGAGGTTAAGGAAGTAAGGCACGAGTCCATCCACACTGGCGTGGTGTTCACTGCAGAGCGGCGTTCTGAACACACACGCCAGTGTGGATGGACTTGTACCTTACTTCCTTAACCTCCATCTAAGTGGATAATGCACCTGTATCTCATTAAAATGTTTACAGTTCTTAACCTAGAGGCACCTGTGTTTCTCTTCTCATTTGCATATCTGGAGTCTGCTTTCAACTCCCTCCACAAAGGCTGCCAAGGTTGTTTTGGACTGCTAAAGTAATCTATACAGGTCTCCCCTCTTCATCTCTCCCTCTCCACATATACTGAGTATCCACTTCAAGGACTTATTGAAGGACTAATGTATTAAATCTCATACTATTTAGCAGCGCCACTACCCAATTTTTTCGCCAAGACGTACTAAGCCCTACTACCCGAGTAGAATGCGCCATGACAGGGAAAGGAGGAACCCAACCTTTAATAGAATAGGCCTGAGTCACCGTCTGTCTTCCATCTGGAGATGGTAGCCAAAGAAGTGGCCAGCCCTTTCCTTGGTCTTTGTGTAACCACAAAAAGTGAGTCTGCCGAAAGGACTCCGTGGCTGCCAGATACACCCGAATCGCTCGAACCACATCCAAGGCATGCAAAGCAAATTCCTTGGTATGAGCTGGCTTGAGACACAAGGAAGGCAACACAATGTCCTCAGTCAAATCGAAGTCTGAGACAACTTTATGTAGGAACGATGGACAGGGACGGAGAACCACCTTATCTCTATGGACCACCAAATAGGGAATATGACAGAATAACGCCAACTCAGACACCCTACGGGGCAATGTAATAGCCACCAAGAATGCCACCTTCTGGGACAACGTAGGCAAGGGGATCTCCTGTATATTCTCAAATGGATGTTTTTGGAGAACCGAGAGCACTAAGTTTAAATCCCATGGCAGCAAAAGAGACCGCACAGACAGAGCCACATGTCAACTCCCATGAAGGTACAAACTAAAGAGTGCGTGACTAGGGGTCGCTGAAATAAGATTGCCAATGCAGATACCTGGCCCTTGATGGTACTCAAGGCCAAATTCTGCTCAACGCCCCGTTGAAGAAAGACCAAGATTTGACCCACAGAAAAGGAGTGAGGATGAGCGCCAATCGACTCACACCAAGAAATGTATGCTTTCCACGTATGATGGTAGATCTTGCTAGTAAACGACTCCTTCGTCTTCGTCTTATAGTAGGGACTATCCAGACAAACCTCTATCCCTCAGTACCTGGCTTTCAACAGCCATCAAAACCTGCGACTGTAAAGCAGGATGGAAGCTCAGCCCTTGGGACAATTGATTCTCTCTGAGAGGTAGCCCCCTGGGACGTTTACAGCCACCACAATGACCGGGACACCTTCGCCCTCGATCCTTCGCAGGAACCACAGAAGAAGCTCGAGAAGAGGAAGGTATTGGTCCCACGGTGGCACTAGGATGACTGCGTCGTCTACCAGAAGAACCCTTTGATCGCCCCTGGTGTTAACCCCTTCCCTGCCAGTGTCATTTATACAGGGATCAGTGCTTTTTTTTTTTTTTTTAGCAACGATCACTGTATTGGTGTCACTGGTCCCCAAAATGTGCCACTTGGGGTCAGATTTGTCTGCTGCAATGTCGCAGTCCTGCTAAAAATCGCAGATCACTATAATTACCAGTAAATACGAGTCCCTAAATCTATCCCTAAATCTATTTTGTAGACACTATCACTTTTGTGCAAACCAATCAATATACGCTTATAGGGATTTTCTTTTTACCAAAAATATGTAGAATACATATTGGCCTAAATGATGAAAAAAATGTGTTTTTTTACATTTTTCTTTTGGATATGTATTATAGTAGAAAGTAAAAAATATTGTTTTTTTTTGTTTATAGCGCAGAAATTTAAAAACCGCAGAGGTGATCAAATACCACCAAAAGAAAGCTCTAATTGTGGGGAAAAAAATTACATCAATTTTTTTTGGGTACAGCGTCACACAACAGCGCAATTGTCAGTTAAAGGGACGTAGTTGCGTATTGCAAAAAATGGCCTGGTCAGGAAGTGTATAAAACCTTCCGGGGCTGAAGTGGTTAATGATGTCATCCAGAGTAGCCCCAAATGGCAATAGTCTTGAAAGGGCAGATCGATAAGAGCTTTTTTGGAGGCTTGGTCTGCCGACCAGCTCTGAAACCACACAGCACGTGTCTAGTCACTAATGCTGTAACAGAGAGCTTGGGCAGCATGGGAGCCGCATCCAAAGATGCATCACATACAAAGTGTAGCCCCTGGACCAACTGGTCTGCCAGATCAATGTAAGCAGAGGGAACCTGCTTATTCCCCAGACCCTGAAGCAAAAGATTAGCCCATTCAGTTAAGAGTCTGAGACACCAGGGCTGAGGCCAGGGCCGGTCACAAAGCCGAACCTGCCATAGTAAACATGCTGCACAACACAGACTCACTTTCCTATCGGCCGGGTCTTTAAAGGAAATCCTTTACTGGGATCATGGTTGCTTTATTCAACCCGGAAACAGGAGGGTCCACCACCAGTGGACTGGTCCACTTTTTTTTTTTTAACAGCAATTCCTTAAAAGGGTAACGTACTTAAAAATGTTTGGGGACCACAAAGGGTTGCTTTGATTGCCCTCAATCCTTATAGCCAAATTTGTCAAAATAGGGAAGATAAGGAAAAACCTTAGCTGCATGAGGTGCCTTGTGTGTACCAAAAGGGATAACCACGTCCGTGGCCACATTAGCCACAACCTCCATCTTTAAAGCCTCACGCACTGTAATAACAAGTGCATCCACCAGCGATTTTTCCTTCGCTGCTGCGATCATGGAGGAGTCATCCTCACTATCGGACGGATCAGGGAGTGTGGTATCAAGTCCCACTGGACGGGCCATGTCCACAGCGGCCTCAGACCCAGAAGAGACAGAATGAGCAGGAGAAGGCGGAGGGAGGACGCTTTCTGCTAGGCCTTTGTCCACACACCACTTCCACCCGGGATACCAAGGACTCTACGACCGCTGTCAGTGCATTAAATGGTGAGCTGTGACCCTGAGGTTCCAAAGTACTGTAACAAATACGTTTTGGCACTGCTATGGACCCTCCCCACTCAGGGCACTTGCTAGGGGAGGGAGGGAGAGGGACCCAAGGTTTTCGCCACTACCAGCCAGAGGAGCGCCGTATGTTCGGACCCAGCAGCTCGCCAGGTGTGCTAGCAGTCCCTATATGCGGGAGAAGGAAGAGGAAGGCCCGGAAGCCCAGGCACCGCCACCTGTCTCCAGCGCCATGCCGGACCAATGGAAAATGGCCGCCGTGATGTCACGGCCCACACAAACATGACCCCCGGGCGGAGACCAAACCAGGGGAAAATGGTCGCTGAATACTGCTAAACGCTGGCAGCTATCTGACTGATCCACACAGAATTCTCTAACCAACTGCCCTCTGCACTGGGACACCCCAACAGAACCCAGGTACTGCACCCAACATGAGCCACCCAGGGAACATCCACAGAGGGGGGAATGGAGGGGGGGGACCCCAGCTTAACTGAGGGATTAGGATGGGAGAAGGGAAACCTGCAGGCAGGTCCGACCATTCCTGGAAGGTACCAACATCCACCGCGGGTACTGTACTTACCTTTCCATGGATGCGGGTATCGCTCCAGACAGAACCTCTCACCACCGAAGGGGGGGTTGTCGGCCAGGGGGCGCTGCGACCCTGCCAAACGTTTAATTCGCGGGCCAGCCTCCGTCCATTGAGGCTATTTCACGGCCAACCTAACGCATAGCTGCGATTAGCATGCACACGCGGGCTGGACTGGGGAGACCACTGGATCTGGATTATCTAGCCCATTGCCAAGCCCAGCAGTTGATTGTAGATCTCCCAGGAGAAAAAAAGTAAAAAGATGCATGGAAGGAGAAAAAAGCAAAAATTGATAGGACCAAAAGATCCCAGCAGGGTGCCTAGATCTTTACTCCTGACTAGACAGAAACAAACTGAATGCCTATAGCAGAGAGGGGGTTATATAACAGTGGAGGACAGCCCATGGACGTAGCCAAGTTTTTTTGCTCTGCCTAGTCCTACTCCTGCAAAAGGCGATAGAAGCCTATAGTCAGGATTAATGGAGCTCTGTGTCTGGCGATGAACTAAAGAGAAAGGATGCTTTCACTGACTTTTGGTCACAAAAAATAGCAAAACCCTTGTTTTGGTAAAGTGTACTAGAAAAAGATCTCTTGCTTACGAGTTCAATCACAGATCCATCTGTCTATGGCCAACTGAAGGCGATAAAAGCCTAACCTCCAAACTGCTATAGGTTGATTTATGAAAATGGTACCTGTAGCAAATGAATTTCTTATTTAGTGTAAGTAATATAGATAACTTCTGCTTCGTTTTTCTTTCCGATAATTTAATATGTCATCGTCAAGTTCCAAAATCAAAGTAAAGAGAGGAAATGCCCTTATATCTATATTTCCGCTATAATTTTTTAAGCAAGGGTTAGTGAATAAACAAGACCACCTGAAGGTTTGCAATCTACAACTGCATCCTTATCTTTCCCAACATACAATCAATGAGGCTCTTATACCGGGGATTTGTATTCCCAAACTTACATGTTAGATATAGGGTGGTTTCATCTACTCGGACCTGTGCAGGTCTGATGTCCAGTTCTACGCTGGCTGTGTCCAAACTGCGCTGGTTGGTCTTCGGGTTGTAACAAGAAGCCGAGCGGCAGTGATCTCGCAGCCACACGTAATCAAAACGCATACATGTTCCAGAGTAAAGCAGTTCTATTTAAAACAGACACAGAGTAGAATAGTTAACCAGTGACTTTAAAGAGAAACTGCAGTCTGCTCACATAATTTGTAATAAAAGCATCTTTGCCATTTTGTAGCTTCCCTCCAACCACTTTGCATATTATTTTATATATATTATGATTCTGTATTTGCCAAATATGCTGCAGAAATCTCCCTCCGAGTCTGGCTGCAACCATTTTAACTGTGGGCAGCTGAAGCTGCTGCCTGTTCACTTCCTGGATTTACAGACACACAGAGGCACACCTCCAGCTCTGCAGCTCTGATTGGCCCTCTTATGACTCATCCCCCCTCCCTTCCTGGCAAACTCTCACAAGAGTGAGAGAGAGCTGCGCATGATGTCATAAGCCTAGGCTTTTTACCAGACAAGAAACAGGAAGTGGGTTGTATAAGGTATTTACTGGCAGAAAAAAATGTTTTACTATCCAAAGTTAAAAACAACAAGGGCAGAGGATTTATTAGATGGAAAGTTGAACAAATGACTCAAGGTCCGCTTTAAAACAGGCAAGGCTAAATTATCTGCAAGGTTAGACTGTTTCCCACAGGAATCAATCAGATTTTTCCTTTGGGGGGTGGGAGAAAAAAAGGCAATAAGTGGATTGGCTGCAGTGGGTAACATAAACCTTTACAAAAGGAACTAACAAAGGAAGATCTTAGTTCTTTTGCCATAAGTACAATGTAAAAATGACTTTTCAGAAGGAAGTTACACAGGATGCGAGGAGTCTCTTTTGAAAAACAACATAATATTTCGCAAGTAGAACTTTTTTCATGCGTTTATCAACCCAAACAGACTGTGTGTAAGACTTGTTACACAACATGTGCAATCTTCATTTCACCGGGGGCAATCCAACAGGGTATGAAACAAACAAAGGTTGGATCCAGCACAACAGTGTTGAACGAGTGGGTCAATTTTTAGTAAACTTCTTAGTGGTGTTTACTATGCTTGGAGATGAAAGCTGACACTCTCACATTGTAGAGGGGGATCAAATGATATGCACTCTGCACTGTATGCAGAGGCTATAGGTCATGCTTATCAAAAAAGCCACCCCTTTATGATCAGAAAACGTCTTATCTGTATTGTGCACAATTTATGGACCACTGATACACATGACCTGTAGACTAGACTTGGCAAAATCTGACAGCAGACCAGTTTTATTTTACCTATAGGGTGGATTTGTCAAATTGCAAACATTTTCTTTTTGTACATACAACAATATGCTGCTTCTACCTTGACCTGTTTGACCATCTGTCTCACAGAAAACCTTATTGGCCAAGAAGTGAAGCGGCATCTTCCTGGCAGGTAAGTCTTTCTAGACTGAGACCTGTGTGCAGGGTCACAATAATACATGTACAATAAGCAACAACAAATTAAAGTAGAACTATAGACAAAACTTTCTTTCTATTTTGTATAGAATAAGGGAGGGTTGCAACCCTTGTACGGTTTATTTTGCCATCTTTGTCCCATTGGGGAGATTTACCTGCACTTCCTGTCCCAAAGCCAAAACAGGAAGTGAGAGGAAATTCCTGCAAATTAAAAGGGATCTCTTGGAGACCCCAGGTCACCAGAACTAGTGTCGCCATTGGAAGATTTCCCCCTATTACACTTCTGGGCACAACTCAAAATTTGGGATTTTTTTTAAACTTTCAATGATAATGATAATGATAAACAGGACAAATAGAGGGGGCACAGACAACAGTAAAAACTGACAGGTGTTCTAAACCATCTCCCCTCTATCCAAAGCAAAAAAAGTTTTGCCTTTAGTTATACTTTAACGTATCCAATCCACCGCCAAGCCAAAACAGGCCAAGTTCTTTTTAAGCCCTGACCCAAAGGGTATCTCCAGTGGAGAAAAATCACGCAGGGTGGCAATTTCTCACATATAGAATTATGTTCCTCCTACCACGAGATAACCTAGAAATGCACAAACACTTCACATACACATTATATCAAACATTTGTGTTTGTGAAAGTCAATGGAGGGGTGGTAAAGAGCTTTCAACAGTCTAATGGCTGCCAAATATTCAGCCACCATCTCTTGTCTTTTCTTTGTTCCACTTAATGTGTAATTTCTTCTGTAAATATCGTATATGTAAATATGAATATGAATGAAGGTTAATATTTGGCACTGCAACTTAACAGGATGCAAAAAGTTCTGTGTTTACTCAGAAATGAGGCAGTTCCCTCTCCTAACATTTTGTAAATAAGCTTTAGTTAACTTACGAAAGTGATCTTGGTGCAGGACCCAGGAGCACTCTTGTGTTGCTGGAGCTGTGCTGAGCCAGCGATTTCTTACCCCTGTCGATCTGCAGAACCTGGCTGATCCATAATTCTGTCCTCTGGCGGCCTTTGTTCCGAGCCTCCTGGCCTCTGAGAAGAGCCGTGCCAGCCTGTGACTCCACATGCTGCTCCAGGGGAAAATGGCATCAGATGAAGTCTGTAGAAGGGAGGAGAAAGCATCTGATGATGAAGATTAAGACACAGTGTAGGAAAAGATTAACATGGCCAAAAAACAAAACAAAAAAAAAAACAAAAACAAAAAAAAAAAACACACAACACAGGAAGAGTATACAAACATAAAGCTGAAATGATGAGAATGACAGAAACCATAACCCGTTAACATCTTTTGTGCCAGAGCAACATGTCCTAACCTTTACCTTATGTATACGCAGTAGTCATCAACACATAATTAGGAAGTTAGATTTTCTTTGTGGTATTCCCAAGAACTTCAGTGAATATGTGTGTGTTCCCATGAAGAAGAACTGCTGTTATAAAAAGATCTGAGCCAGCAGCACAATCATGCCAAGCTTATTAGGGTACAGCCCTCCAGCTGGTAAAGATCACAATTCCCAAAACGGCTTGCCAAAAGCTCACAGTCTGTACCTTGGAGTGCTAAATTCTGGGGGGTTTCAAGTATGGACCCCAAGTTTTAGCTTGTAAAAAAAAATCTGAAACACTCGATCCAAATTTTCTAGCAGCTGCTAAGAGCATTCATTTCTCTCAGCTAGTTGAATTTTATCATTATGGAATACAATAGCAGGAAAAGACTGCTTGGACAGAAGGAGCATTTAGAGCTCCTGACTTCATGCTACAGTACTGCTAATCAATTAGATATTTTAAAAAAGGCGTAAGTCTGAACAAAATAAAAACAGATATATTCAAGCACAGCTCTCCAATACATGTACATTCCCCCGTGTTTTATGCCCCTAAAAAAATTGCTGCAAATACAGAAACATGCTCCTGATCCTGCCAAAAATCCAGTGATCTCCCGACTTCTTCTTCAATGCTGCCTCTACTACAATAATATCCCAAGCAGTGTTATCAGCCCTGCTGGACTTATGAATACACATATCCTCCATATGTTATGTTAAGGTAAAGACAGAAAGGTGTTCCGTAGTCCTGCAAAGGAAAACTGGGCAACATTCCTTGGGATTTCAACGCAGCAAAGACAACTGAAAGTATTTCTGGCAGGACCAAGAAATTTTTTTTGTACTTACTGTGTTTTTTAAAGAAACAAAACATGAAAAAAAATGTACATGTTTTACAGAGACACACTGCATTTTTTTCCCCCAGACAAACACTAACTCTGTAGCATCTGTTTGTGATGTTCCAATCCGTTCTGTAAGGCTGTGGTTTTTTTTTTTAAGCCCAGTATGCATGGAGTCTAAGGTTGTATCTGATCACTCATGTTACAATCTCAAGTGCTTCAGGCAAATACAGTGAGGGAAAAAAGTATTTGATCCCCTGCTGATTTTGTATGTTTGCCCACTGACAAAGAAATGATCAGTCTATAATTTTAACGGTAGGTTTATTTTAACAGTGAGAGACAGAATAACAACAAAAATATCCAAAAAAACACATTTCAAAAAAGTTATAAATTGATTTGCATTTTAATGAGTGAAATAAGTATTTGACTGCCAATCAGCAAGATTTCTGGCTCTCAGGTGTCTTCTATAAAGGCAACAAGCTAAATTAGGAGCACTCTCTTAAATGGAGTGCTCCTAATCTCAGCTTGTTACCTGTCAACAGAAGCAATCAATCAGATTCCAATCTCTCCACCATGGCCAAGACCAAACAGCTGTCCAAGGATGTCAGGGACAAGATTGTAGACCTACACAAGGCTGGAATGGGCTACAAGACCATCGCCAAGCAGCTTGGTGAGAGGGTGACAACAGCTGGTGCAATTATTTGCAAATGGAAGAAACACAAAATAACGGTCAATCTCCCTGGGTCTGGGGCACTCTGCAAGATCTCACCTCATGGAGTTTCAAAGATCATGAGAACGGTGAGGAATCAGCCCAGAACTACACGGGAGAATCTTGTCAGTGATCTCAAGGCAGCTGGGACCATAGTCACCAAGAAAACAATTGGTAATACACTACCCTGTGAAGGACTGAAATCCTGCAGCGCCTGCAAGGTCCCCCTGCTCAAGAAAGCACATGTACAGGCCCCTCTGAAGTTTTCTAATGAACATCTGAATTATTCAGAGAAGAACTGGGTGAAAGTGTTGTGGTCAGATGAGACGAAAATCGAGCTCTTTGGCATCAACTCAACTCGCCGTGTTTGGAGGAGGAATGCTGCCTATGACCTCAAGAACACCATCCCCACCATCAAACATGGAGGTGGAAACATTATGCCTTGGGGGTGTTTTTCTGCTAAGGGGACAGGACAACTTCACCGCATCAAAGTGACAATGGACAGGGCCATGCACCGTCAAATCATGGGTGAGAACCTCCTTCCCCTTCCCTCAGCCAGGGCATTGAAAATGGGTCGAGGATGGGTATTCCAGCATGACAATGACCCAAAACACATGGCCAAGGCAACAAAGGAGTGGCTCAAGAAGAAGCACATTAAGGTCTTGGAGTGGCCTAGCCAGTCTCCAGACCTTAATCCCATAAAAAATATGTGGAGGGAGCTGAAGGTTTGAGTTACGGCCTCGAAAACCTTAATAACTTGGAGAGGATCTGCAAAGAGGAGTGGGACAAAATCCCTCCTGAGATGTGTGCAAACCTGGTGGCCAACTACAAGAAACTGATTGCCTACAAGGATTTTGCCACCAAGTACCAAGTCATGTTTTGCGAATGGGTCAAATACTTCTTTCACTCATTAAAATGTAAATCGATGTATAACTTTTTTGAAATGCGTTTTTTACTGGATTTTTTTGTTGTTATTCTGTCTCTCACTGTTAAAATAAACCTACCATTAAAATTATAGACTGATCATTTCTTTGTCAGTGGGCAAACGTACAAAATCAGCAGGGGATCAAATACTTTTTTCCCCTCACTGTAAGTTTTAATAGTATCAAGCCTACTTGGCATTATTCTCCTTTCTGCCCCTGCAGTCTGAGGAAGTCCACATTTTACAAGATTACCCAACTGGTTGAAAAATCTCTTTGTGAACAGGCCAGCTACTTTTTCGGGACTATGGAGCAGAAGGAATCATCAAAACACAGCAGAAGTGCCAACGCCAATGTAGGGATTACATTTGATTGTAAGGGTTCCTGGTGCTCATTAAATGCAGTATAGGGGCAGATATCTTTCCACCCAGTGTTCTATATCATTCAGCTTACTATGGCTAAACACACTACATACAGTACTGTATTTTTACAGCTCTTTGAATTACCTCCCCTAATAAGCTTTCTTGTACTGAACATCAAACATCCATGCAGTGCCAATCTGATATCTGCGTGAATGGTGCAAAGAGCAATTAAGTTCAACAGTACAAAGCAACCAACAAAAAAAAATATATAAGTTTTATCAGTCTCACTGCCATAAGTTATTGCATGAGATACCAATTGCTCCTTCCAAAATGCTACTATGAAGAACTCTGCTAAGCACAATTTGCATTTAAACTAACCAGATTATATAATACATATTAAAAAAACTGAACTATGCAAGCCATATTGTCAATCAGCAGATGAGAGGGTGTGCACAGAGAATTATTTAGAATGCTTTGGGAAAAAAGTGTATGTTAAACCCTTACAATGAACTTCACTTATTTGCTGTATGTTAAAACGCCCTTAACCACTTCAATACCAGGCACTTAGACACCTTCACGCCCAGGCCAATTTTCAGCTTTCAGCGCTGTCGCAATTTGAATGACAATTGCGCGGTCATCCATCACTGTACCCAAACAAATTTTTTATCATTTTGTTCCCACAAATAGAGCTTTCTTTTGGTGGTATTTGATCACCTCTGCGGTTTTTATTTTTTGCGCAACAAATAAAAAAAGACCGAAAATTTCGAAAAGAAAAAACAAGTTTTTCTTTGTTTCTGTTAAAATTTTTTGTAAATAAGTACGTTTTCTCCTTCAATGATGGGCACTGATATGGCTGCACTGACGGGCACTGATACGGCGGCACTGATGGGCACCGATGAGGTGGCACTGATTGGCGGCACTGGTATGCGGCACTGATGGGCACTCATAGGTGGCACCGATGGGCACTCATAGGCGGAACTGATGGGCACTCATAGGCGGCACTGATGGGCACTCATAGGTGGCATTGGTTGGTACATATGGGTGGCACTGATGGGTACTTACGGGTGGCACTGATGGGCACTGATAGGTGGCACCGATGGGCAATGACAGGTGGCACTGATAAAACATTGGGGGCATTGCTGGGCAGATCTGGGACATGGTGCCAATCAGTGCCCATTTGTGGGCACTGATTGGCACAGATTGGGCACATGTGGATGGCCATGGGGTACATACCTGGCCATCCACATGTTGCCCCTTCCCTGGTGGTCCTAGTGGCGATCCCTGGTGGTCCAGTGTGGTGATCTGAGGGGGGGCTGCGCTGATAAACAATCAGCGCAGACCCCCCCTGCCAGGAGAGCCGCCAATCGGCTCTCCTCTACTCGCGTCTGTCAGACGTGAGTGAGGAAGAGCCGATCAACGGCTCTTCCCATTGACAGCGTGATCAGCCATGATTGGACACGGCTGATCACGTGGTAAAGAGCCTCCGCCGGAGGCTCTTTACCAAGATCGGTGGAGTGGTGTGTCAGGCTGACACACCGCTCCACCGATCGCCGCGATGCGCGCCCCCGGGGGCGCGCGGCGGCATGTTATCCTGCTGGACGTCATATGACGCCCAGTCAGGATAACAGAACCACTTCCCGGACGTCAATCTGCTATAGGGCGGGCGGGAAGTGGTTAAAGTACAACCAAAAAGGCAAAACTTTTTTTTTTAAGTGTTGGAACCCCTGTCAGTTTTTATTGCTGTATGTGCACCCGTTAGGAAGATTCACCCTCTCTGTTTGTCCTGTTTACCATTATCAGTGAAAGTGAAAGTAAAAGAAAAATCACAAATTTTGGGCTGTTGCAAAAAAAGCAATAGAGAGAAAATCTTCCAATGGGTACATTCATTCTGGTGACCTAGGTCACCAGAACGAATGTACCCATTGGAAGATTTTCTCTCTATTACTTTCCGCAAGAAATTCCCTTGATTTGCAGGGATTTCCTCTCACCTCCTGTTTCGGCTATGGGACAGGAAGTGAAGGGAAATCTCCTCAATGGGATACAGATGGAAAAAAGTAAACTGACAGGAGTTATAACACTCCCTTACTCTATCCATAATGAAAAAAAAAAAGGAGTTTTGCCTATAGTTCTACTATAACTGCTCTGGTAAATATATTATTATACACCAGTGTTCTGTTTGACAAGTTGTTTCCTATGTGCACTTCTTGGAGTCCATTCAGTTTTTAACTTGTACTATCCTTACCTTAAAGTGATACTAAAGTCTTTTTTTTTTTTCTTTAAAAATAACAAACATGTTATACTTACCTACTCTGTGTAGTGGTTCTGCACAGAGCAGCCCAGATCCTCCTCTTCTCAGGTCCCTTGCGGGCGCTCTTGGCCCCTCCCTCCTGTCGAGTGCCCCCACAGCAAGCAGCTTGCTATGGGGGCACCCCAGCAGAGCCACAGCTCTGTGTGTCCATTCAGACACCGAGCCGCAGTTCGGCCCCGCCCCCTCTCGCTCCTCATTGGCTAACTGACTTTGATTGACAGCAACAGGAGCCAATAGTGCCACTGCTGTGTCTCAGCCAATCAGTAGGTAGAGTCCCGAACAGCCGAGGCACTAGTGCAACATCGCTTGACTGAGATGGAGCTCAGGTAAGTGTAAAGGGGGGCTGCTGCACACTGAAGGTTTTACATCGTGGGATTGTGTCATAATAAAGCAGAACAGTTATTTGGAAAGATGCTGATCGTATTTTGTGTGTCTGTTCCCTACTGCAGTAGTTATTAATTTGGAACCACTAATCAATATGAGGATAGGAGTTGCCCATCTATAAAATGTCCAGGTCAGACGGCAAGCTTTGCCTAGGAGGAGGATTTGCAGGTGACCCTGAGAATCCGAAACGAGGCACTTAAGATGATCCGGGAATTTCTGATAATCAGCTGGCTGAGGTAAGCCTTTTGCTTACATTTGAGTTATCAGACTTTTTTGATTGGTAAGGCATTTTCGGGACAAAGGGTACCTATTTTACTCTCCTTAATCGAACTGTATTGATTGGTGGTTATATGTTATGTTGTCACTGTCTATTGTCCATCGGAGTGTTATAGTTAAGAAAGGGAAGAAAAGTGCTGTTCACAGGTATATGTAGTACATCTGCTAGATAGAGTAGTTTAGAGGCAAGAGGGTATAGGCACACGTAGAGAAGACTGGCCAGTCATTATGGGCATTAAATTAAGTAAGGGAATGAAGGGTAAGAGACCCTCAAAAATTCCCAGCGCAAGATGAGCGCTATAAAATATATGAACCGAAGATGCAGTTCCGGCCATACTGAGCCCCTAGATTAATGGTTAAAGTGGACAGGGATCCACAATGGGTAACTGGGTTACCACCAAAGTCCACAGGGACTAAGAATCATGCAGAGTAAACAGTTAGACAAACAACTATCTATGTGAGCAGGATGGATCAAGGGTGACAATTATCACGAGACAGAAAGGGACATTTTGATGTTAAGTTGTAGGATGAATTTGGGATCAGGCACTACAACTAGTAAAGTCAAACCAGAGAAATGAGACTTAAAAAACAGAATACTTTATATGTTGTCAGAGAGGGAAGATGGGATGAGCACTATGGCTGCCCGTCTGATCATAGAATCATAGAAGCTAGAATATATGAAGTATGGGATTACAATACATGGAATGCAAAGGATATCTGAACAAAATAAGGAAAGCAGAATTCAAGTAGGGTAATATTAAAGAGTTAAAAGAGAGTGAGAGAATGATATGCATGTAACCTTGTATTACACACATTGAATATCCTTTGATAGTGGAAACAGTGCATTTAAAAAAAGGGAAATTAAGTAAAATGTCCTTTTAACAACTTCAATACCGGGCACTTTCCTCCCTTCCTGCCCAGGACAATTTTTAGCTTTTAGCACTGTCGCACTTTTAATGACAATTGCGCGTTTATGCAACACTGTACCCAAACTAAATTTTTATCATTTTCTTCCCAGAAATAGAGCTTTCTTTTGGTGGTATTTGATCACCTCTGCAGTTTTTAATTTTTGTGCTATAAACGAAAAAAGGGTGACAATTTTGAAAAAAAAACAAAAACTGATGGGCACTGATAGGCAGCACTGATGAGGAGCTAGTGACAGGCTTTACTGAGTGGCACTTTGATGGAGCACTGACCGGCATCACTGATGGGGTACTGATTGTGCCCACAACAGTGCCCAAAAAAGTGCCAGACAGGCTTTATAGACGGGGACAGGCTGGCAGGTGATGGGCATCTTTTGATGGGGGTTTTGCTGATAATCAATGCACTGATTAAGAGCACAGACCCCCCTCTGACAGGGAGAGCCGCGGATTGGCTCTCTCTGTCAGCGTGAACCGAGGAAAGCCATTTACCAGCACTTCCTGGTTCACGTGATGATTAGCTGAGATTGGTCACAGCTGATCATGTGGTAAGAAGCCTCTGCCAGAGGCTTCATACAATGATCGGAGTTGCGGTGTGTCAGACTGACACACAGCACCTCTGATTGCCTCGCTGCGTGTCCCCGTGGGTGCGCACCGGCTTTGATATCCTGATCATGTCATATGACGTCCGATCAGGATAACTAAACCACTTTGCCGCCGTCATTTTGCTATACTTAGGGCGGCAAGTGGTTAAGGACATTTATTTGTGGATAGAGATAGAGATAGAGATAGAGATAGAGAGGTATTAGGATGTGATATTGAGATTATCATTTGAGTATTAATTTCTAATATGAGTTTAACAATTTTATTAATAATATAGCTATATTGTAACTGGTTTAGACAACCTTTGAAAATCTATGAAATCTAAAGGTCTGATAATAACTTGATGTGCGGTCCATGATGTGAGAGTAATAATAAATAAAATTTAAATATAACAGACTCATCACATCAAGTCCACACACCCTGTTCTGATAGATGCCACCTGCAGCCAATTGTATAGTTTTTGATGTGGCTGAGAGCTTTCTGTTATATACAGATTGTTGGTCCTTTTGTTTTTATTCTGGGGCTGGGAAAATTAAAGATTAATTCCTCAATTAATCGTTAATTTTTTATATCGATCAAAATTCTTTTGATCGGTACTCACCTCTCCGCCGCTTCCGGGTCCCCCTGATGCACAACAGTGCTATTTAAATAGATTGTAGGGTGACGCCGTAGCCCCGCTGAGGAAGTTCTGATTGAACGTAACGCGTACGGGGAGAAGCTACGCATGACCTCAGCTAAAAGTAGTTGCATCTGTATGTGCATTATAATTAATCGAAATTAGTTGATCAATTAAAAAAAAAAAAAAAAAAAAAAAAAATCGATTAATCGAACACGAAAATTTTAATCAGTAATAGCCCTATTTTATTTATTTTTATTTTTGAAATCCAAAGCAGAATGTGTGGATTGTGAAATGATGTGGCCCTTTTCCTTCCCTGTGCAGTGGTATAATCAGAAGAATATTTTGGATTTATGGACATCTCTGCATGACCGCAGGGTATTATTATCATTTATTATAATATTGCCAGGAAAAAGTTGTCTTTTTGAAACATGAAACTGGAGTTCTTGCACAAACAGCATGATAGAAAACAAGCCATTGTAATATATTTATGGAAGCTGGACCCAGTAATGAAGGGTTCACCCCGATATATCAGAGCTGTAGCTTTATACAAAAAGGTGCCATTAGACAAAGTTAGACATTATTTTGGTCAAATGTTTAATTTTTAATGCAGCAAATATACAGCGAACTAAATGTTTGTCTAATGAAAGTTTCAAAATATGAATTTGTTTTGTTTGTTTATGTACAAATCTAACAATGAAAAATGCGTACATTTGAATCCAACCACCTTATTGCTTCTATTGGAGAAGGCTGGAGACAAAGGAAAACCACATGTGTTAAATTGATGACGCGGGAATCAGCTGCTGTGAGCCCAGTGCAGGACACACTCCCTGAAGACCCAGATATTTAATTTTTTGTAGAGTTATTCCCAGTTTTATACTGAGTATGCAGTTTATCACCCAGAAGGATACTCTGTATTCAAAGTCATTGGATCCTTTTTCCCCAGCTCAAGAAGCAGAGCTCCATGTTTTAGCAAAGCCTGTGAGCTATAAAAAGAGTATATATTTATATAGATAGTCGAGCTATAGAAAGCTTTTGGTTCCATTTGAAGGGCCAGAAGTTTGTTTTTTACTTTGGCAGGTAAACCAATCAAGCATGCTAAGTTAATTTGATCGGCTGTCTTCAGCCTTCCAGGTTCTTGCTGAGGTAGCCATATTAACTTTAAAATTCACACATGGAAGCAGACCGGGCGACTAAGGATGCTGCATTACAGCCCCAGACACTTGCTGGATCTGTGCAACTCACAGATTCCACCCCAGTTCTGGCCCAGTATAGCTGGGATTAATAATTCAACTTTAAGGACCCCAGAACGAGAAGAATAAGTGGTCCACAGGGGGCAACTTCTTATGAAACAGGATTTTGAAAAAATGTATCTTTTATGTCTGGCAGACACTCTTTTCCCTCCAGCTTGACAGATGGACCGTGTCATCAGTCACAAACAGTTATGGCTGCCTTTGTAAAGGAGCATGGGATAGAGAGCCAGGGTTCACCACAGTTTTTTTTTATAACATACCACTTCTTGTTTTACCTGTTACCAAAGGTGTTACCAAAAGCTGAATATCCCTTCCAGAGATTACAAAAAGGTATATCAAGATGCCCAAGTCAGGATCTTACGATGTCTGTATGGACATGTTTTCTGGATGCCCAGTGGCAAATGCTACTGCAAAAGCCACAGTAAAAAGTGTTATCAGAAGTAGTTTGTAAATACAGAGCGCAGAATCTACAGAGAGTAACTAAGAGAAATCTTTTTTATAGGAGAGTCCTTACTAGAAGTGTTGAGGCTTTATTTTTACACTCCCTACTGTCTACAATGTAGCGGAAAAAGTAGAGTAAGAAACTAGAAAACTTTTGCCTGAATGTTTTCTTATATTTTATCAAGCCCCTAAGGCAGCGATGGCAAACCTTGGCACTCCAGATGTTTTGGAACTACATTTTCCATGATGCTCAACTACACTGCAGAGTGCAAGAGCATCATGGGGAAAAATTCTGATGGACCTAGAAATAGAACATGTTCTAAATCTTTCCGCCGAAACTCCACTGGAACACATTCCTATCTGGAAAACGTCTGTTCCGACGGACCAAAAATGACCCATGCTCTGAAGCAAGTAAGAGACATAAGCTATTGGCTACTGGCTATTGAACTTCCTTTTTCTAGTCCCGTCGTACGTGTTTTACATCACCTTGTTCTGGACGGTTGGACTTTGGTGTGACCGTGTGTAGGCAAGACCGCTTGAGCAGAACTCCGTCGGAGAAACCTTTGTAGTTTCTGTCTACAGGGCATTAAGGTTGTGACAAACTCATTTATGTGTTTTCTCCCCAATTCCAGATTCTAAAAGCTTGGAAGGATCTAAAACTAAAGCCAGGTGACTTGTGGTTTGTTAAGAGACATTTATATATAAGGAAATGTTTGGAGACTCAATACAGCATCTATTTCATGTACAGTTGTGCAAAACTTGAAGGAAAAGTCACCTGGATCCACACCAGACAGTGCAAAAATGACTAAATTAAAGAAATCTCCGTGTTTGATTTGTTTCCCTCTTGGAATCACAGTCTAGGGTACTTTTTATTCAAATACTTTCATTGTAAGGGATATACAGTGCCTTGCAAAAGTATTCACCCCTTGGTTTTTTACCTATTTTGTTACATTACAGCCTTTAGTTCAATGTTTTTTTTAATCTGAATTATATGTGATGGATCAGAACACAATAGTCTAAGTTGGTGAAGTAAAATAAGAAAAATATATACATAAAACTATTTTTCAGAAATAAAAAAATGATAATTGGCATGTGCATATGTATTCACCCCCTTTGTTATGAAGCCCATAAAAAGCTCTGGTGCAACCAATTACCTTCAGAAGTCAAATAATTAGTGAAATGATGTCCACCAGTGTGCAATCTAAGTGTTACATGATCTGTCATTACATATATACACACACACACACACACACACACACACACACACACACACACACACACCTTTTTGAAAGGCCCCAGAGGCTGCAACACCTAAGCAAAAGGCACCATTAACCAAACACTGCCATGAAGACCAAGGAAATCTCCAAACAAGTAGGGGGCAATGTTGTTGAGAAGTACAAGTCATTGTTAGGTTATAAAAAATATCCAAATCTTTGATTTTCCCTAGGAGCACCATCAAATCTATCATAACCAAATGGAAAGAACACGGCACAACAGCAAACCTGCCAAGAGACGGCCGCACACCAAAACTCACAGACCAGGCAAGGAGGGCATTAATCAGAGAGGCAGTACAGAGACCTAAGGTAACCCTGGAGGAGCTGCAGAGTTCCACAGCAGAGACTGGAGTATCTGTACATAGGATGACAATAAGCCGTATGCTCCATAGAGTTGGGCTTTATGGCAGAGTGGCCAGAAGAAAGCTATTACTTTCAGCAAAAAACAAAATGGCACGTTTTGAGTTTGCGAAAAGGCATGTGGGAGACTTCCAAAATGTATGGAGGAAGGTGCTCGGGTCTGATAAGACTAAAATTGACCTTTTTGGCTATCAAAGAAAACCCTATGTCTGGCGCAAACCCAACACATCACATCACCCAAAGAACACCATCCCCACAGTGAAACAATATGGTGGCAGCATCATGCTGTGGGGATGTTTTTCAGCATTCGGGACTGGGATATTGGTCAGGGTTGAGGGAAAGATGGATGGTGCTAAATACAGGGACATTCTTGAGCAAAACCTGTACCACTCTGTGTGTGATTTGAGGCTAGGACGGAGGTTCACCTTCCAGCAGGACAATGACCCCAAACACACTTCTAAAGCAACACTTGAGTGGTTTAAGGGGAAACATGTAAATGTGTTGGAATGGCCTAGTCAAAGCCCAGACCTCAATCCAATAGAAAATCTGTTGTCAGACTTAAACATTGCTGTTCACAAGCGCAAACCATCCAACTTTAAGGAGCTGGAGCAGTTTTGCAAGAAGGAATGGGCAAAAATCCCAGTGGTAAGATGTGGCAAGCTCACAGAGCTTATCCAAAGCAACTTGGAGCTGTGATAGCAGCAAAAGGTGGCTCTACAAAGTATTGACTTTAGGGGGGTGAATAGTTATGCATATTGACTTTTTCCTGTTATTTTGTCCTATTTGTTATTTGCTTCACAATAAAAAAAAAGAAAAAAAAAAAAACCTTCAAAGTTGTGGGCATGTTCTGTAAATTAAATGATGCAAATCCTCAAACAATCCATGTTAATTCCAGGTTGTGAGTCAACAAAACACGAAAAATGCAGAGGGGGTGAATACTTTTGCAAGGCACTGTATGTATATTATATATATATACACACACACACATACACAGTGGGGACGGAAGGTATTCAGACCCCCTTAAACTTGTCACTCTGTTATATAAAGTTAATTTTTTTCCTCATTAATGTACACACAGCACCCCATATTGGACAGAAAAACACAGAATTGTTGACATTTTTGCAGATTTATTAACCACTTCCCGCCCGCCCTATAGCGGATTGACGTCCGGGAAGTGGTTCTGTTATCCTGACTGGACGTCATATGACGTCCAGCAGGTTAACATGCCGCAGCGCGCCCCCGGGGGCGCGCATCGCGGCAATCGGTGGAGCGGTGTGTCACTCTGACACACCGCTACACTGATCTTGGTAAAAAGCCTCCGGCGGAGGCTCTTTACCACGTGATCAGCCGTGTCCAATCACGGCTGATCACGCTGTCAATAGGAAGAGCCGTTGATCGGCTCTTCCTCACTCGCGTCTGACAGACGCAAGTAGAGGAGAGCCGATCGGCGGCTCTCCTGGCAGGGGGGGTCTGCGCTGATTGTTTATCAGCACAGCCCCCCCTCAGATCACCCCACTGGACTACCAGGGATGCCACTAGGACCACCAGGGAAGGGGGAACGTGGATGGCCAGGTATGTACCCCATGGCCATCCACATGTGCCCAATCTGTGCCAATCAGTGCCCACAAATGGGCACTGATTGGCACTATTATGTCAATGATCTGCCCAGCAATGCCCAGATCTGCCCAGCAATGCTTTATCAGTGCCACCTGTCATTGCCCATCTGTGCCACCTGTCATTGCCCATCGGTGCCACCTGTCAGTGCCCATCTGTGCCCATCAGTGCTCACCTATCAGTGTCCATTAGTGCCACACATCAGTGCCACACATAAGTACCCATCAGTGCCACCCATATATACCAATCAATGCCACCTACGAGTGCCCATCGGTGCCACCTATGAGTGCCCATTAGTGCCGCATACCTATGCCACCTATCAGTGCCCATCAGTGCCGCATATCAGTGCCCATCATCAGTGCCCGTTAGTGCCACCTCATCAGTGCCACCTCATTGGTGCCACCTCATCGGTGCCCATCAGTGCCGCCGTATCAGTGCCCATCAGTGCAGCCATATCAGTGCCCATTATTGAAGGAGAAAGCGTACTTATTTACAAAAAAATTTAACAGAAACAAAGAAAAACTTGTTTTTTTTTTGAAATTTTCGGTCTTTTTTTATTTGTTGCGCAAAAAATAAAAACCGCAGAGGTGATCAAATACCACCAAAAGAAAGCTCTATTTGTGGGAACAAAATGATAAAAAATTTGTTTGGGTACAGTGTTGTATGACCGCGCAATTGTCATTCAAATTGCAACAGTGCTGAAAGGTGAAAATTGGGCTGGGCGGGAAGGTGTCTAAGTGCCTGGTATTGAAGTGGTTAAAAAAGAAAAATATCACATGGTCCTAAGTATTCAGACCCTTTGCTGTGACACTCATATATTTAACTCAGGTGCTGTCCATTTCTTCTGATCATCCTTGAAATGGTTCTACACCTTCATTTGAGTCCAGCTGTGTTTGATTATACTGATTGGACTTGATTAGGAAAGCCACACACCTGTCTATATAAGACCTTACAGCTCACAGTGCATGTCAGAGCAAATGAGAATCATGAGGTCAAAGGAACTGCCTGAAGAGCTCAGAGACAGAATTGTGCCAAGGCACAGATCTGGCGAAGGTTACAAAAAAATTTCTGCTGCACTTAAGGTTCCTAAGAATGGCCTCCATAATCCTTAAAAGGAAGACGTTTGGGACGACCAGAACCCTTCCTAGAGCTGGTTGTCCGGCCAAACTGAGCTATCGGGGCAGAAGAGCCTTGGTGAGAGAGGTTAAGAAGAACCCAAAGATCACTGTGGCTGAGCTCCAGAGATGCAGTCGGGAGATGGGAGAAGGTTGTAGAAAGTCAACCATCACTGCAGCCCTCCACCAGTCGGGGCTTTATAGCAGAGTGGCCCGACGGAAGCCTCTCCTCAGTGCAAGACACATGAAAGCCTGCATGGAGTTTGCTAAAAAAAACACCTGCAGGACTCCAAGATGGTGTGAAATAAGATTCTCTGGTGTGATGAGACCAAGATAGAACTTTTTGGCCTTAATTCTAAGCGGTATGTGTGGAGAAAACCAGGCACTGCTTATTACCTGTCCAATACAGTCCCAACAGTGAAGCATGGTGGTGGCAGCATCATGCTGTGGGGGTGTTTTTCAGCTGCAGGGACAGGATGACTGGTTGCAATCGAGGGAAAGATGAATGCAGCCAAGTACAGGGATATCCTGGACGAAAACCTTTTCCAGAGTGCTCAGGACCTCAGACTGGGCTGAAGGTTTACCTTCCAACAAGACAATGACCCTAAGCACACAGCTAAAATAATGAAGTAGTGGCTTCACAACAACTCTGTGACTGTTCTTATATGGCCCAGCTAGAGCCCTGACTTAAACCCAATTGAGCATCTAAAAATGGCTCAACTGAGACCTAAAAATGGCTGTCCACCAATGTTTATCATCCAACCTGACAGAACTGGAGAGAATCTGCAAGGAGGAATGGCAGAGGATCCCCAAATCCAGGTGTGAAAAACTTGTTGCATCTTTCCCAAAAAGACTCATGGCTGTATTAGATCAAAAGGGTGCTTCTACTAAATACTGAGCAAAGGGTCTGAATACTTAGGACCATGTGATATTTCAGTTTTTTTTTTTTTTTTTTTTAATAAATCTGCAAAAATGTCAACAATTCTGTGTTTTTCTGTCAATATGGGGTGCTGTGTATATTATGAGGAAAAAATGAACTTAAATGATTTTATCAAATGGCTGCAATATAACAAAGAGTGAAAAATTTAAGGGGGTCTGAATACTTTCTGTCCCCACTGTGTATATGATATATGAGATGAGTATATATATAATTTGAAAAGTAATTTAGCCATGTTGAAGTCATATTTTTCTTTTGTACGTCTTTCATTTTATGTAGAATTGTCTGTGTTTACATGTGCTGATAAGTCAGCATGCCAACAATTAAGCTAGAAGGCCATTCTAGCCACAGGAGTATACAGCCAGTGCTCTGTAAATATGTCTTATCAATCATTTGTTTTTCACATTGAAAAAAGTCACTTTGTAATGAAAAAGCTGCTCAGCTATTTTCTCCACAATGCAGTCTTTGCCTCTTTGGCCAGGACTACCTCCACCAGTGGAGGTTCCAGGTTAAAGGTGATAGCAGGTATGGTTAGTGATCAAAATATTGATCAAAAGAGAGGAGACTGTAAAGGAAATGTGTAAGTTCTGTATATATAATTGTATTGTATTTTGTATGTATCGCACACTGCCCTCACTGTGCACACGGCACTAATAATGTTTTCAGCACATGTTTGCATTCTTTCAAGTCCTGATTAGAATTAGCCTGCCTATGTAACGCCCCTTGTTACCATAGACGTACAATTGTACCTATGTAATCATGTGTATAAAAACCTTCAATTGTATCATAATAAAGCAGAAAAGTTATTTGGAAAGATGCTGAGTGTATCTTCTGTGTCTGTTCCCTACTGCAGTAGTTATTATTAATTTGGAACCACTAATCAATATGAGGATAGCAGTTGCCTATCTATAAAATGTCCAGGTCAATGATGCATTAAGATAAAAAAAACCTTCTGCCTTTACAACCACTTTAAGGAGTCCAGAGAGGGATTCTGTAAATTAACAACAGACAGCTGGGCAGAGCTGACACCATTCTCCTGTTATTTCAGTCCAGGAAAAAGTGTGCCCTGACACGCATTTTAATTAGTTGCATTTAAAGTAAAAATAAAAAAAAATATATTTTTTTTCCCCCCATTTTGGATAGAGTTAGGGAGGGTTAGGACCCTTGTTCAGTTTCTTTTGTTATATGTGTGACATTGGGGAGATTTACCTTCACATTCTGTCCCATAGCAGCAGGAAGGTAATGGAAATCCGTGTAAAGTGATGGAAATCCCCAGTAGTCACCAGAACTAATGTCCACAGTTTTCCCCTCTATTACTGTTCTGCTGACCACTCAAAATTTGGGATTTTCTTTGTACCATCAATGATAACAGTCACCAGGACAAATAGAGAGGGTGAATCTCACCAACAAGGAGACAAACAGCAATAGAATCCTGACAGATGTTCTAATCCCTCTTCTCTCTATCTAAAACAAACAAAAAAAATTGCCCTCAGCAAAACTTCAAAGGATAAGTTCACCTTTGGGAACATGTTACATGCTGCATCTGATTTTAGGGTGGAACATGTAACATGTTCCCAGTGCCTCATACACCCCCCCCCCCAGTGGCCGCAGTACGTGGAGAAGTACCCTTGTCACTGTTTGAATACAGCGCAGCCATGCGGGGCTCCACCCACAGGACTGCATCACTCATACACACAACTCTGTGTGTCTGAACGAACTACAGGTCCCAACATCCTTAGCTGCTATCAGCTTGTAGTTCTCAATGTACTACTTCCACCACAGCACTGTGGAAGTTCATTGAGTCTTCCTGTCATGGAGTATCGGCCTACCTGTATGGGAAAGCAGATACAATGACAGTGCTGATTGCTGGTGCAATGCTTTACAGTCTCCTGCAACAAAAAAATAATAAATGCACATTTTTTTACCTGCAAAAAAATGTGAATTTTTTTTTTTTTTTTAAAAGCAAACTTATACTTTATGGAGTTCAACGCTTGTCAGTTTAAAAAAATATCCTACTTTTGATTAGACCAGAGTTCTTCTTTAACCACTTCCCGACCGCCGCACGACGATGTACGTCCTAAGTTTGAACGGGGATATCGTTATGGCAGCAGCTAGCTGCCATAACCCCGGTATCCCCGTTTTCGTGCGGCGGCCGGCTTTCAGATAAAAGTGGTCCCTACGGCGGATTCGCCGCGAGATCACTTTTATCGGTGGCAGGAGAGGCCCCCCCCTCCCGCCGCGATCCGGTGCCCTCCGCCGCTTACCGGAGCCGTCGGTAGCGGCGGAGGCGATCGCGTCCTGCGCCGTGGTGTGTCTGGAGACGAGTGAGGCCAAGATGGCGCTCATTCGTCTCCATGACACTGCTGGGCAGAAGCGATGTCAAAACGTCACTTCCGTCCACGCCTCTTAAAGGCATATTTTTTCAAATGTCATTTTTCTAAATGACTTTTTTTTTTTTTTTTTATTGCATTTTAGTGTAAATATGAGATCTGAGGTCTTTTTTCTATTACAAAGGATGTTTACATTCCTTGTAATAGGAATAAAAGTGACACAATTTTTTATTTTTTTTTAAACAGTGTAAAAATAAATAAAATATTGTAAAATAAATAATAAAAAAAAAAATTTTAAAACCCCCCTGTCCCGACGAGCTCGCGCGCAGAAGCGAACGCACACGCGAGTAGCGCCCGCATATGAAAACGGTGGTCAAACCACACATGTGAGGTATCGCCGCGACCGGTAGAGCGAGAGCAATAATTCTAGCCCTAGACCTCCTCTGTAGCGCAAAATATGCAACCTGTAGAATTTTTTAAATGTCGCCTATGGAGATTTTTGAGGGTAAAAGTTTGACGCCATTCCACGAGCGGGCGCAATTTTCAAGCATGACATGTTGGGTATCAATTTACTTGGCGTAACATTATATTTCACAATATAAAAAAAAAAATTGGGATAACTTTACTGTTGTTTTATTTTTTTATTCAAAAAAGTGAATTTTTTCCCAAAAAAGTGCCCTTATAAGACCGCTGCGCAAATACGGTGCAAAAAAAAGTATTGCAATGACCGCCATTGTATTCTCTAGGGTGTTAGAAGAAAAACCATATATAATGTTTGGGGGTTCTAAGTAATTTTCTAGCAGAAAAACCTGTTTTAAACATGTAAACACCTAAAATCCAAAATGAGGCTGGTCCTTAAGTGGTTAAAGAAAACCCTTAACGAGTAGGGCACTGCTAACCCACACTGCAGGCCCTATGCTTTGTAAATGACAACTGAATAAAGTGCACTTCAAAAGCAACCCACAGACCTGGCTTCCGCCTTAATTACATTAAAGGAGATATTATACATTTACAAAGGGACAAAGCATTAGCTCTGCACAATTTCTTGTTTGGTAAAGATTTATTAAGGTTTTATCATTTTCAAAGCTTACTTGGCATTTTATCCCTCAGTCATTAGCTTGTCACATACAGCTTTGGAAAAGTAAACTCATCAGGTTAAGCAATATAAACAGCGATGAAACAAACACAGCAAAGGTTATCTTCGGTGACAGCTGTAAGTGAAAAGGAACAGTAGATCCACACATAAGGACAGTTGAAGTAGTATGCAAATATCCACTATCTCCGTTAAAGCTGAACTTCACTCAAAAGGGGCAGTTCTGCCCTTCTTCCTCCTCCCCACTCCTCTATCGTATTTGGAACATATATTATTATTTTTTGGGAGGGGAGTTTTGACAGTTACCCACTCCCACTTCCGCACAGATCGCCAAGGTGTTCCAAGCGCAAGTTCTCCTCCCCCTTTCCCTGCCTGCAGCCTTCTGGGACACGTTACAGGTCCCTGAAGGCTGCGGGACTATTCACAAAGTGCAGCGTGGCTTGCGCATGCGCAGTAGGAAACCGTCTGTGAAGCTGCAGGGAGTCCTAGCCAGATGCCCACAGTTAAAATGCCAGAGCTGGGGACCCTAAGACCAGTGAAGTTGCCGACTGGATGAGGACATCGCTGTATCCCTAGACAGGTAAGTGTCTGTTTATGAAAAGTCAGCAGCTTCAGTTTTTGTAAATACCAAAGTTCTGGATTTGGGTCTTGAGTCTTGACTTTTACAGAAAAGTAAAGATTTACGCATATTATATAACTACTGATATCTCAGGATGTACAGACTCCTTTAACATGGGGTTGTCACTGAAAATAATCTCTACGCATGCATTTGGCCAGGTTTATGTTAAAGGCAACCTGTCTTAGGAAAAGTGTTCTGGGTCATGCAGAGGTAGGCTACTTAAAAAAAACAAAACATATATGGTCAAGCCTGCCGACGTATGGATTATGGTTAAAATGCAATACTGAATGCAGTATGTGTGGTCAGTGGCAAGAGCTACCGACATTATGCTGCTTTCTGCCACATGGTTCAGGATTTAAAGCCCAACTCCGCGCTTGTTTATTCCTAAAACCCCTTTCACACTGGGTCGTTTTTCAGGCTCTTTAGTGTTAAAAAAAGCACCTGTAAAGTGACTGAAAGAAGCCTCATCTGCAATCCCAATGTAAAAGCCCGAGTGCTTTCACACTGAGACCCCTTTCACACTGGGGCGTTTTAGCGTTAAAAAAGCATCTGAAAGAAGCCTCATCTGCAACCCCAATGTGAAAGCCCGAGTGCTTTCGCACTGGAGTCGCTGCGCTGGCAGGGCGTCAAAAAAAGTCCTGCAAGCAGCTTCTTTGCAGCGCTTAAGCGGCTTGAGGCTTCTTTCAGGCGCTTTGCAGGTGCTTTTTTGAACGCTAAGGCCCCTTTCACACTGAGGCGGTTTGCAGGCGCTATTAATAGCGCTGCAAACCACAAACTGCCGCTGCTGTGTCTCCAGTGTGAAAGCCCACGGGCTTTTACACTGGAGCTGTGCACTGGCAGGAGGGGAAAAAAAACTCCTGCAAACAGCATCTTTGGAGCGGTAAAGAAGCAGTGTATTTACCGCTCCTGCCCATTGAAATCAAAGGGGCGGCGCAGCTACACCGCTGGCATAGCGCCGCTGTAGCGGCGCTTTTAACCCTTTTTCGGTTGCTAGCGGGGATTAAAACCGCCCTGCTAGCGGCCGAATACCGCCGCTAAAACGATGGTAAAGTGCCGCTAAAAATTGCGGCGTTGTACCGCCGACACCCCCACGGCCCCAGTGTGAAAGGGGTTTCAGTGTGAAAGCACTTGGGCTTTCACATTGGGATTGCAGATGAGGCTTCTTTCAGGCGCTTTACAGGCGCTTTTTTTTAACGCTAAAGCACCTGAAAAATGCCCCAGTGTGAAAGGGGTCTAAGGGAATAAAAAAAAAGGAGGAGAATTACTTACCCAATCCTCTGCGCACCTAGACTGGACCCTGCAGCTTCTGCACCCCAACACTGGTCTAGGATCCTGATGACATCAAGACAGGATCCATAGCCAAGAGTACGCCAAAGGACAGTCCTTCGTCTGATCGTGGGAGAGCGCTGCCAGACGGGGGAGCTGAAGATAAGGTAAGTAAAACGGTTTCTCCTCTACCCTAGACAATAAAAGCAATTAACAATTGTAGTGCGGGCACAATACCACTGCAACAGATCCTTTTTTATTTGCCTGGAGTTATACAGGTGGATCTCACTTGACTTCACTCTAAAACGTTGTGATTCCCACTTCCACCTGTGTATTGGTGTTTCACACAGCACACAGGAACAGAGCTGAGGCTGTCAATCACAGGTTGAGTGCCGGAGCTCCCTCCCGTCACCTTTTTTTCTCTTGATTTCAGGAAAATTTGTCAGAAGTGACCAATACAAAGAGCAAAGAAACAAGGCAGCAGACAGAAATGATGCTTTGGATTGAAGTACACACTATAGAGGGATATGCTTTGTTCATATTTCATATAAGAGGTTTAAGGTAAAAAAAAAAAAAAAAAAACCTTTCATGCTCAGCTATCCCCAGCCTCCTCCCCCAAATACTTACCATAGTCCGATCTCAATCTAGCACTGTGCCCAAGAGCATAGCGCTGCTCTGTCACCTCACAGGCTCAGAGACAGTGGCTCCTGCTGCTGTCAATCAAATCCTGTGAGGAGGGAGCAAGGGGCAGGGCTGATCCAACCTGTGGGTATCAATAGACACACATAGCCCAGCTCAGAAGTGCACCCACACAAGCACTCGAAAGGGAGGAGGAGCAGACAGCGCGATTGGGGGACCCCTGAACAGGAGGATCGGGGCCACTCTGTGCAAAACACATGCACAGAGCAGGTAAGTATTAAAGGTTTGTTAATTTAAAAAATATATTTTCATTCACTTTAAATCTGTTTTAAAGGTACAGATATTTTTTATAAATATGGAAATACATTTGAAGCCTAGCCAAACAGTAAGACATTTTCTTATTGCCACACACATAAATGAGACAGACAATCAGGTAGATGTAACCTTGTAGCTTCTATAGTAACTGACTGTATTTTGAATTTTTAAAATATTTTGTCTCAAAGTAGTTCTAAACGGCTGAAGGGTTTTTTGTTTATTTAACTTAATGCATTCTCTGCTTACGATGCATACTAGCACATTATGCCATTAACTTTCAGGGGAACTGGAATTTTTTTTGTTCAGGACTTAATTTCCGCTTTAAGGCAAAAACCTTCTGAGTGCAGCCCCCAGCCCCCCCTTATACTTAAACCCAATATTGATCCAGCGCTAAAGCAGTGGCTCGTTCCCTCCTCAGAGGTTCAGACACAGCAGCAGAAGGCAATGGCTCCCACTTCTGTCAATCACAGCCAGTGGAAAGGGAGCGGGGGGGGCGGGGCTGAGCCACACTCTGTGTTGATTGACACACAGAGTGAGCCCCACGCAAATACCCCCATAGCAAGCAACTTGAGGAAAGGAGAAAAGGAGGATTGGGGCTGCTCTGTGCAAAAGCATTACACAGAGCAAGTAAGTTTAACATGTATGTTATAAAAAAAAAACCCCACACACATTTAGAGTAACTTTAAATGTTTACTAAAGAGTTACTGACAGTGGCGGCCCGTCCATTAGGGGTGCACAGGTGCCGCCCCCCATCTACATACAGGGCGCCGGATGCATGGATTCCAATGGGGGGTGCGTTTTTTCTGAAGCACGCAATTAGAGCCAGAGGCTCTAATAGGCTTCAAAAAAGGGTGGGCTCGGGGTGCAGAGCACTGCGCACCGAGCCCACCAAGTTGTGTAACAATAGTGAATAAATATTCGCTATTTTTACACTGAATCTCCTCCCCGCCAATCAGGAAGCGGGTCATGAGACCCGTTTCCTGATTGGCTCAAATGCCAGGTGATCCTATTGGTCGCCTAGGGGGAGGAGGAGGAAGGAGGGAAAAGGAGAGAGGAGAGCATGGCCGGAAGAGAAGACCCACCAGCCGCCACTGTGATGGCTCACCCACAGCGGCACTCCCTGGCTTGGACAGGGTAGGGGAGGGGAGATGAGGTAAGGTAGGGGGTGTGCTGCATTCATTTCCCCCCCGCGTGGAAAGGCCTCGTCTCCCGCTGGGGGCTACGAATGCTGCTGACTTTTAATATATGGACACTTACCTGTCCAGGGAGCCCAAGATGTCAGCACCCCAGCCGATTTTCAGATCGGCTGACAGGTGCTGCCGCTGCCATCTCCACTGAGGGAACCGGTTTCCTACTGCGTATGGGCGAAGAGCGCTGCGCTAATTGGCCCGTGGCAGGGGAAGGCGGAGGGGTGCCAAAAGTGGGGTCTCCGTTCCCTCCTCCCCCCTGAAAAGGTGCCAAATGTGGCCCCGGAGGGGGAAGGTAGCAAATAAACGGAGGTTGCACTTTTGGGTGGAACTCTACTGCTTAAAGCAGTAAAGCATGTTCACTCAGCGAACAGTAAACTCTGGGAAACTCAGTGAGTGTGGTAAAAATTCACTATGCAAAGAATATCCAGTCACATGTAAGAAAAAAAAAAGTCTGCAGAGCTTCATCTCATTCACTAAGCTCAGCGAAAAAACCCAAAGGGTTGTTTAGGTGTTTTAAACTAGCCTTGCTGGAGGTAAATGTCTTTTTTGCATGTGTGCGCTGTAATATTTTCTTCTACTGTAGGGTCTTATGGCTGCACCATCTTTAATGCATCTTTTAGGGTGTGCCCCCCAAATATCTTGTTTGTCTATTGTATGGATTCTGACCAAATCCCTTTGGGTGAGGAGGACCCCACTCCCCTCATTAAGTATCTCTCATTAGTGTCCACTTGTGTCATGGGTGGAGACCTCAAGATTCTCCCATTTTAGAAGAGTGTATGCTCTCATGGTTCAGAGAAGTAGGATCTCCCAATCCATGGATAGTGTAGGACCCACTAATCATGGGGTACTTTGTCGCAGTAAGTGGGCTTAGCACCATATAGCAATATGGTGTGACCAAATCCCCATATTTTTTTATGTTTTTTGAAAATGTTTAGGTGTTTTAAACTAGCCTTGCTGGAGGTAAATGTCTTTTTTGCATGTGTGCGCTGTAATATTTTCTTCTACTGTACGGTCTTATGGCTGCACCATCTTTAATGCATCTTTTAGGGTGTGCCCCCCAAATATCTTGTTTGTCAACGTGATGTCATTCCCTCCCCCAGTCCGACCCACAACAGAGCAGAGGAGCCTGCAGTTCCTGGCTGTCCCAGAAGAGAAGGGGACGGACAGACCAGTGTGTGATTATATCAGCAGTAAATTTAAGCAGCAGTCTTGTGTGATCCCCATTTCCCAATATTATATCAGCAGGAAAATATAATACATACAAAAACAGCAGTCTTGTGTGATCCCCAATATTATATAGATATATAATATTGGGGATCACACAAGACTGATGCTTTTGTATATATTATATTTACTGCTGACCACAAAAATTGTTAAATCTTTTCAGCTGTGCCACGAAAATTTTTAGATCTTTTTTATGCGCCACAAGACTAAAAAAAAAGTTTGAGAAACACGGATCTAAAAGAACCAAATGATACAAGGTTTCTTTTTATCTCTCAGCCCTGAGCAATGTGATAAGCTTTACAGCTGCCTTTTTTTTTTGACAGCTGTCAGCTGCGAGCAGAGAACGCCTCTGCACTTATTACAATAATCGTGGAAATGCCGGATTAAGATCGTGATGGGGGTTGATCGAGATCAAGGTTTTTTTAACGATTAATCGTGCAGCTCTACAGCTTAGCAGTTCTTGTTATGGTGACTACTTTCGTTCTCAAGCTTTATACATTCTACAAGTACAGAAAAATAACCCTTGATCCTTTCAGAAAGAGTCATTGTAACTTCCAGTGGACTGAACTGAAATCTCCATGTTATCAGCTTTCTAAGATGTCTTCTTTGAACCACAAAAGAACTTATGCCAATGCAATAAAGATGAGAAGGTGAGAGGTATTTGTAGTCCAAAGCAGTCCAGGGTGACGATGCGGTTCCTCCACAAACACAGTAGAGTAAGTGAGCGCTGTCACTTTAAGAGATTATGTAATTGTAGCAAGATCAGCGGGGAAATTAAAACAAAAAGAAGCATTAAAAAAGGAAAGCTAATGCAGCCACCACATCCAAGGACTAGTAAGCTGTAATATATTACATTTTTGTTTTTGGGGTCTGTTCTCACTTTGCAAGTGTGTTGTGTTAAAGCCACCTTTTCATTTGGATAGCATCCTAGCGCACAAAATAGCAGCACAGGTGCATTGGGAAGCCATTCAAAATTACCAGCATCATATTGCTCCAACAGGTATATGGTGCCTTACTGCAATGTGATGATGTGAACAAAACCCGATTGTTCTTGAAAATTGCAATCAAATAGATTCACTCTTACTGCCACAGAAATTGTATGAATAAACAAAGGTAGATTTCAAGAAGAGCAAAAAACAATTATGTAAAAATAGCCGCTGGAATCTCAAACAACAATACCTGTATTTTTAGTGTCTGTAATACTGCGATCCCCGCTCTCATCTACTAGAAATACCAGTTCATGGTTTTGTGAGCTGACTCTGTGGCACCAGTAAAAATTGTGATGATTATGGTACTCCTAGGGTCAATGGTGTCATTGGATCTTAGACTGCTGGGACTTGATGGCAGCATAAAGATATTTACTGGAAGTTGATCTCTTGCCACAATGCCCTGAGCAATGTGCTCCCTCACTGCTCGAGTCAAGTACAACCAGGCAAAAAATGTACTCCCAGTACACACTTTCACATCCCACAGATATTAACGATCCATTCTTTAATTTTTTGAATATAGAACCTGAGAGCAATAATCATTTCGGGAAAGAAAAAAAAAAACTGAGAACACAGTGGTTTTATTATTTTGTAGCAAGGACTCTTAATTCATAGCTTTTCATCAGCTGGCAGGAGTCTGAGCAAGTCCTGTTGGGGAAGAAACACGTCAGAGGATCACATGGCTTCACCATTCTTGGACTTGGGTTTCGACATCCTGGTGGTATTATTATTGTATAGATGGGACTTCAGGTATTCTGAGGCATCTTAAGATAATGCACAGGAGATGCACATACATCCACTTTGAGTGGATATTTGATTTATACACTTCTTAGGAGACCTGGATTACTTATCTCTGAAAATATGAGATTTGACCTCTCTAAGTGGTAAATATAATTGGCTCTATAAACTGTGGTCCTACATAAAAGGTCATCTCCAGCAATTCTATATTGAGGATGTGACAAGCACTTTCAGGGGGACACACTAATGGCTCAGGAGTAATCCAATACTGGGGAGTTATGGGTAAAATCATACAATGAAAATTGAGATTCCAGATGTTTAGACAGCCTGTCAGTATTTGGTGTATATGTCATTTACTGTTCCATAGTAGTCCCTAGCTATTATGTCATAGTTGTATGACTACACTTTCATCCCTATGAGATATATCTGCAAGAGGGTTGCAATATAGTGGACTCACTAAGGAAGCACACCTTGGATATATCAAGTAGTGGATTTTCAAATAGATCTGTAGATCTATAGGCACGTTTATATGGTTATTTGCACTCGATTACACAGTCAAGCGTGTTTATCTGACATCAGAAATCTATATCAGATATATTGATAATGTATACATTATTGGTCAATACAAATATATTTGAATCATTGTCTCTGTAATGCATAGCAACTGGTGCAATACTACTAGTATTACTCGAATAGGGTGTTGTTGGCTATTAGCTCGATATGCATGTTGGATAGGACATCTTTTAATTGCTTTTAAATGTATGTGTATTTATATTCATGTTGGTGCCTAAACTTATTATGTGTAATTAAAGTTTGATACATTTTATCTAAAAACTTGCCCAACAAAGTTAGCTCAATTTTTGGGATGTATTACTTTGCTATATTATAAAAGAGTTTAGACTTTGTCACACATGAAAATATTGGATATTTAAAAAGTATACTTGATTTACTCCACGTCCCATTTTCTGTTCAGTTTTAAAAAACTATGATCTATACCCATAGATAGATAGATAGATAGATAGATAGATAGATAGATAGATAGATAGATATCCCACCTTTTTTGGAGCTGTCCTCACTCTGTGCTCTTGCCGACAGTTGAAGATCTTTGTTCAGCTCCTCGATGGTCCTTGCCTTTTCTTGACTGGTATCAAAGGTTGCTAAGGTGTATAAAGCAGAACTGATGATTAAGCTAGACTATCTACAAGTTTTCTTATTAACTTTCAATATTCTGTTAGCACGGTACATGTCAGAATTACTGCATTTCAGTATACCGGAAACATCAGAAAATGAGATCTGACATTCTAAATGTCTTAGGCAATAAAATGATTAGTGAAAGGGGGAACACTAAACATTCACAACATAACCAGCCTACTCTAGTATTACTTTAATGTCACTGAACACCTCTGCTGTTTTCACGATATTCAAATACCTTTCTTTCCTTGTTTTCACGATTCTTCATTTTGCGGTGTGTCCTCCTGATCACATTTAAATGGTTGTTTACTGGATGTTCCTATGAGTACAAAGAAATGGCCACTGCAATCACACTAACCTGATGGAATAAGCCACTTACACAGCTTAAGGCTGGGTTCACACCTATGCGAATTGGATGTAGATTTCTCCACATCCGATTCGCACTACAGGAGATTGAGACCGGCTCTCTAGGGAGCCGGTTCACATATCTCCGTTGCGGTTTGCGAAGCGGCTTGCACAGGAACATTGTGTGTCTTTGGCTCCATTTCAGGGACGAATTCATGCAAAAATTTGGCTACGATTCGTCCCTGAAACTGAGAACAGGGACGCACCGAACCCCAGGTGCGAGCCACATCCATCGGAGGTCTGAACCCAGACTAAAGCATCCACATATGAATAGCAGGGCATGCAGAGAAGTAAAAAAACAACCGTTTAAATGAATCCTACCAAAAAAAAAATAAATCAAGAAATGGAGATAATTTGTAGAAATGAATGCAATAAAATAATGGACATACTAGGTTTAGGTATGTATATATAGCATATGGAAATCATTAGCTTTTTTTTGTAATATAATTTCATAGGGTGAAATTACAAAGTATCACTTTAAAAGCATCTTACTGGACAAAACTTTGGTAGTAACCTTTTTTATCGCATCATGAGCATCACAACACAAATATATCCAGATAATTTATTACATAAGCTGATCTGTCTGTATCTGTCCCCATATCGGTCTGCAAGGCTCCTGAAGAAATGATGGCTCATCAATCATATTTATGTTGTAGTGGAATAGAAGACACTGGGTTTACTAGATGCAGCAAAAATAAGTAAGGCAGGCCATACAATATGCAATTTTCTTTCCTTCAAGAAAAGATAATTGCTTGGTTGAAGAAAAGATAATTGCTTGATTCTCCCATCGACAGTTGATGGGGGAATCCCTCCCACAGCGCTAGTGTGTTCTGCTGGGGGTGAAGGCGGGGAGCATTCTTCACCGACAGAATACAATTATCACTGCTGGCAGCTATAGGCGTCGGCAGTGATCAGGGGAAAAAAGAAACAACAGGCTGGTTGTACTGAAGTTGATCGATGGATCGACTTCAGTACAACCAGCCTGCCCATATGTGGATAAAAATTTGGCCGGTGGGCTGATGACGCCATGCTCTCCGACACAGCCAATCAATCAGAGGAAGCTTTGTATTTATTTACAGAATACAATACTGCCTATGAATGGTTTAGCGCTGCTCAGCCTGACTGTATTGTTCCGGGTGTAAAACGGGAAGTCTCTGACTCACAGCCGGAATCCAGTATGGTGTACTGTATGTAGCTAAAGCTACAGGCAGTATATACAGTATCTCACAAAAGTGAGTACACCCCTCACATTTTTGTAAATATTTTATTCTATCTTTTCATGTGACAACACTGAAGAAATGACACTTTGCTACAATGTAAAGTAGTGAGTGTACAGCTTGTATAACAGTGTAAATTTGCTGTCCCCTCAAAATACCTCAACACACAGTCATTAATGTCTAAACCGCTGGCAATAAAAGTAAGTACACCCTTAAGTGAAAATGTCCAAACTGGGCCCAAAGTGTCAATATTTTGCGTGGCCATCATTATTTTGGAGCACTGCTTTAACCCTCTTGGGCATGGAGTTCACCAGAGCTTCACAGGTTGCCATTGGAGTCCTCTTCCACTCCTCCATGACGACATCACGGAGCTGGTGGATGTTAGAGACTTTGCACTCCTCCACCTTCCATTTGAGGATGCCCCACAGATGCTCAATATATATATTTAAGGGGAGTTGGGACTTTAAATGAAGCACCCTAAGGTGCCTCCATCCCAGTACTGTATACAGAAAAATGAGGGAAGTTGGGACTTTAAACGAAGCAGTGGAATAGTGGAGGTGAATAACAATAAAAATTGTTTATTTACATAGTTACATAGTAGGTGAGGTTGAAAAAAGACACAAGTCCATCAAGTCCAACCTATGTGTGTGATTATGTGTCAGTATTACATTACATATCCATGTATTTGATGACATAAGTCTAGAGACATAAAAGCGTAGTTCATTTTAATAGATACAAGAAAACGTGCACAAAGGCTAAGCTTGGTAAATGGAAAAATACATGCATAACAACCCATGATCAAAGTGCTGGATGTGTATAAAAATGGCGTGCACGTGCCAATGATAACATGCCCAGGTACCAGCATATGCATCCACATGGTGTATATGTGTCCAATCAAATGATATAAAAACATCCTAAAATATAATAGTGGTAAAAATATAATAGTAGTAAATAGATATCTATCAGTCCGTATGGGGTGTAACTGTGGCATCGAGTAAAGCTCTACACGTTTCGTGGGTATTCCCACTCTTCAGGTGCAGATGCGACAGACATTCCTATGGAACATAAATATAGAAAAGATTTGTAGAACCATACTTCTAGAGATGAAAAACTTTCAAAAATTATTATATATGTATGTAGATGGTGAACCAACAACACTCACCAACCCGGACATAAAATGCAACGCGGGGTAGCCGTCACAGGGTCGGTCGAGAACACAACCTCGCCACGGGAGCTGAGGCGGCATAGCACAGGGATGCAACATCAGACAGTCCTGATTACTTTCATTTTGCACGCTTTTGGGAATACCCACGAAACGCATAGAGCTTTACTCGATGCCACAGTTACACCCCATACGGACTGATAGATATCTATTTACTACTATAATATTTTTACCACTATTATATTTTAGGATGTTTTTATATCATTTGGTTGGGCACATATACACCATGTGGATGCATATACTGGTACCTGGGCATGTTATTATTGGCACGTGCACGCCATTTTTATACACATCCAGCACTTTGATCATGGGTTGTTATGCATGTATTTTTCCATTTACCAATCTTAGCCTTTGTGCACGTTTTCTTGTATGTATTGCAATGAACTACACTTTTATGTCTCTAGACTTATGCCATCAAATAAACAATTTTTATTGTTATTCACCTCCACTATTCCACTGCTTCATTTAAAGTCCCAACTTCCCTCTTTTTTCTGTACACAGATGCTCAATGGGCTTTAGGTCTGGAGACATGCTTGGCCAGTCCATCACCTTTACTCTTGGCTTCTTTAGCAAGTCAGTGGTCATCTTGAAGGTGTGTTTGGGGTTGTTATGTTGGAAAACTACCCTGTGGCTCAGTCACCAAAGGGAGGATATCATGCTCTGCTTCAGTATGTCACAGTATATGTTGGCATTCATGCTCCCCACTTCTGTCTGATCATGCTGCTTAGAAGGGTGTATATACATAATTAGCTCTGAGTGCCAGCATACACAGAGAAGGGGCGTAACAGACAATACACACAGACGAGACCCCACAGAAGTTCTGTCCCCAGATTGAGACCTATACGTTACTCCACCTCTTAAAGCCACCTGGATGCAGCATTGAGCTTTTGTACAGCGAGTAGAGGGAGGCAATACAGCTGTGGTGACAAGATCCCTAATCATGTGGTACATAGTGCTGAGCCATATTCATCCAGACCATTGATGTCATTCTGCAGGAACTCCAAGTTAATTGTGTGAAGGAGTTGAAGGAGTTGGCAAGAGACCAGTGTACTAGCTTGAGTTGTGAATGACGATGCTTCTGAGCACCATCATTTGCAACACAAGCTGCAAGTTAGTGGTCTGGACTCTCTCCCCAGGAGAGCAGGCCTGCTCTGCTGTCTGCCCTTTTGTAGTTTTCTCTACATTGGGCAACAGTGCTGTAATCTACCTCCCCCCCCCCATAGAAACACCAATAAATTGGGCTTCAGCCTGGGGTGGAGCTACAGGACAAACAGAAAAACCCTGAGGGAATCAACAAAGATTTTCAAGGTTTGGTGATACTTCTTTTAAAATAGACCTCTGAGCACCAGAAATCAAAAACCATGCTTTATACCTACTTGTTTCACTGCCCATGGCACTGCTTTGTTCAGCCAGAGATACCCCCCCACTGAAGATTCTCCAGCATCTGGTACACTAAATTCCTAGTCCCCTGCTGCAGGAGTTACATGGGGCCGGGGTGAGAATGACAGAGCACAGAAGACTGGGCATTCAGTTAAATGGTCAAAGCACATATCACCAGCAAACCATGGATCTTGAAACAATATCCAAACTGCTCGCCAAAAGTAACAAGGTATACATTTTAGAGTGGCTGCAGCATATGTACAACCACATTCTGCTGCCTTGCAGCTTAAAGCTGAACTGTGGGCATAAAAACTCTAATTTAAAGCAGAACTTTACCCATAACAACTTTCTTCTTGCTGGAGGCTGCCATTTTGCTGAAGCCCAGAGCCCCCAAACAGCAGTAAATCATAAAGCGGAACTAAACCAATTGAGCCCCGGAGTTCAGCTTTAAGGAATGCGGAAAATGAGGTTTGTTCTAACAGAATACAGCGGTGTTTTGTGGGTCTGACACAAAGATCTCTGTGAAAGTCCTCATGCACACGGACGTTTTTACAGCTGCTTTTTTGAGCTTTTTTTGCAGCTTAAAAAGGCCTGTCTATGTTAGTCTATGGCTTCATGCCCACCTAGGTGTTTTTGAGCTGCAAGTGGCATAGGCGTTTTTAAGCTGTAAAAAAAACCCAGGACCAGTGGGTTCTGAAAGACGTTTTTCAGCTGTAAAAACGCTCTAACGCTGAAAAACTCTGAAAAACGCTCAAAAACGTCATTCACCAACGTTTTTCAGCGTTTTTGATCCACTGAAAAAAAAAAAAAAAAAAAAAAAAAAAAAATTTGAAAAAAAAAAAAAAAACGCTCAAAAACGCTAACGCGGAAAAACGCTCAAAAACGCTCAAAAACGCTATTGCAAAAACGCTGAAAAAAGCTGAAAAAAGTTAAAAAAAATCACTGCAAAGATACTGGCGTTTTCATAACGTTTATTTAACAGCCTGTGTGCATGAGGGCTAAAAGGGAAGAAAGCTGAAGAAAGGGAAGCATGTGAGGCTCAGTGCAAGAAATGTGAGCCTGTGCGGGCACATAGAGGCTCATCAGTGCAGTGTGCCTTGCGATGGGTGCAGTGTGCCTTGCGACGGTGCAGTGTGCCTTGCGACGGGTGCAGTGTGCCTTGCGACGGGTGCAGTGTGCCTTGCGACGGGTGCAGTGTGCCTTGCGACGGGTGCAGTGTGCCTTGCGACGGGTGCAGGGTGCCTTGCGACGGGTACAGGGTGCCTTGTGACGGGTACAGGGTGCCTAGTGACGGGTGCAGGGTGCCTAGTGACGGGTGCCTTGCGATGGGTGCAGTCTGCCTTGCGATGGGTGCAGTGTGCCCTGTGATGGGTGCAGGGTGTCTTGTGATGCGTGCAGGGTGTCTTGTGACGGGTGCAGTGTGCCCTGTGATGGGTGCAGTGTGCCTTGTCATGGGTGCAGGGTGTCTTGTGATGGGTGCAGTGTGCCTTGTGATGGGTGCAGGGTGTATTGTGATGGGTGCAGGGTGCCTAGTGACGGGTGCCTTGTGATGGGTGCAGTGTGCCTTGTGATGGGTGCAGTGTGCCTTGTGATGGGTGCAGGGTGCCTTGTGATGGGTGCAGGGTGTCTTGTGATGGGTGCAGGGTGCCTAGTGTCGGGGTGCCTTGTGACGGGTGCAGTGTGCCTTGTGATGGGTGCAGGGTGCCTAGTGACGGGTGCCTTGTGACGGGTGCAGTGTGCCTTGTGACGGGTGCAGTGTGCCTTGTGACGGGTGCAGTGTGCCTTGTGACGGGTGCAGGGTGCCTAGTGATGGGTGCCTTGTGACAGGTGCAGTGTGCCTTGTGACGGGTGCAGTGTGCCTTGTGACGGGTGCAGGGTGCCTAGTGATGGGTGCCTTGTGACGGGTGCAGTGTGCCTTGTGACGGGTGCAGTGTGCCTTGTGACGGGTGCAGTGTGCCTTGCAACGGGTGCAGTGTGCCTTGTGACGGGTGCAGGGTGCCTAGTGATGGGTGCCTTGTGACGGGTGCAGTGTGCCTTGTGACGGGTGCAGTGTGCCTTGTGACGGGTGCAGTGTGCCTTGTGACGGGTGCAGTGTCAGCACAGGAGAACACTCACTATCAGGGAGGAATATAGAAATGCAGGGAAAGTTTTTCAGATTTCTTTGTGAATTATAGAAGATGACCCCCTCCATGCATGTGTTCTAGTGTTGCTCCAGCTCACACTGAGGGATTAATAGCAGAAGAAAGAAAGAAGTGAACTAACTCCACACACAATCACCTATCATGTACAATTCAATAACAAACTCTCCCTCCCCACTTTATACACACTCCATCCATAGTCATATACAGCAAGAACAGCACACAGCCTCCCGCATACCTGACACGTCTGGGGCCCCTCCAGCACTTCTCACTTGGCTGTACAATTCAATCGCACAGTTCAAGTCCGCCCCGCGGTGCATTGTGGGGGTTGTGGCCATGCAGGAGCTGCTGCATTGACAACCAGCGGCGAGCTCACTACATCTCCCAGGATGCTGCGCGCATGTTGACGAAAAAGAAGCCATTGGTTGGTCCTACTAGCCTGTGGTTGGTCAGTGCGGGAGCATGCCGGGAGTTGTAGTTCTTCGAAGAGCTCCATGTCTTTCTATTATATATTGGGATGGGAAGTCCTGACAGAGGGCTGGGCTGTGTAGGAACTGTTGTTGTGTCTCTGGATTTCACAATTCACATACTGGAGTGTATGACACAGTTTTATGAAGCTGGATGCATAACTGGGGTGATACTTAAGCAATGTGTTATAGACACCGGGCATGAATGAATAAGACTCTGTAATCATTAAAAAATGGTTGTAAACTCTGTTACACCACTTATACCTACAGGTAAGCCTATAGTAAGGTCTTACCTGTAGGTACTGTAAAGATCTCCTAAACTTGCACAGTTTAGGCGATATTCACTATATGCGCTGCTGCCGACGTCATTGGCGCATGCGCACTGAAAAAACAACCTGCTGGTGCCGTTTTTTCAGGGCCCGTGCTGTAACTGGCGGCTCCTATGCGCACACGTGGGAGTGACGTCATCGCAGGCTCCGGCCAATCCCAGTGCCGGAGCAAGCAAACCCGGAAGTGACGCCGGTGAAAGATGTCGGCCGTGGGAACGGAGTGCGGGCGACATTGCAGGGTATCGATCTAAGGTAAGTATTTCATAATGAGCTAGTATGCAATGTATACTAGCTCATTATACCTTTGTCTTCCAGGTTAGTTTTTTTTTTTCTGAGGTTTACAACCTCTTTAACCACCTCAATACCGGGTACTTACACCCCCTTCTTGCCCAAGCCAATTTTCAGCTTACAGCGCTGTCACTGTTTAAATGACAATTGCGCGGTCATGCTACACTGTACCCAAACAGAATTTTTATCATTTTGTTCCCACAAATAGAGCTTTCTTTTGGTGGTATTTGATTACCTATGGGTCTTTTATTTTTTGTTAAACAAATAAAAAAAGACCTAAAATTTCTTCCGTTTGCAAGTAGGAGTCGTTTGTAAGTTGGATGTTTGAAAGTAGGGGCCTGCCCTATATACTCTGCAGAAATTTGGGCCTTAAGTGTTGGTGTTGCCACAACACTGTAAGCCCTCACAGTTACTCTTGGTGGGCGCAGGAACGGGCCCTGCTGTAAAATATTGGATCAAGAATAGTAATTACATGCCCTGGTGGTCCTGGCGGCATCCTGGTGGTCCTGGGCAGGCATCCGAGGGGAGGCTATGCTGATAAACAATCAGCACAGACCCCCCCCTGTTAGGAGAGCAGCCGATCAGCTCTCCTCTACTTGTGTCTGTCAGACGCGAGTGAGGAAAAGTCGATCACCGGCTCTTCCTGTTTACATCGTGATCAGCCGTGATTGGACACGGCTGATCATGTGGTAAAGAGCCTCCGTCAGAGGCTCTTTACCGAGATCGGTGTAGCGGTGTGTCTGACTGACACACCGCACCACCGATCGCCACGATGCGTGCCCCCAGGGGTGCGCGAGAGTGGTCGTTCTGGGAGGATTTCATAAGACGCCTGCCCAGAACGAGAGCTGCGCCGCCTGGCCGTCATTTGACAGCCGGCGGGCGCGAGGTGGTTAAAGAAAATCTTTGTTTTATTTGTTTTTTTATTAAAATAAAAAACATGTTATACTTACCTGCTCTGTGCAGTGGTTTTGCACAGAGCAGCCCCCAATCCTCCCCCCTTTGGGTCCTCCGCCATCGCTCCTGGCTCCTCCCCCTGCCGAATGTCCCCATAGCAAGCAGCTTCCTGCAGTTCCTGAGCCCCATTCTGTGTGTCCATAAGACAAACAGAGCAGGGCTCAATCCCGATCCCAGTTCCCTCGTCACTGGCTGTGATTGACAGCCAATGGCTCCAACTGCTGTATCTGAGCCAATGTGGAATGAGAGAGTCTGTATTGAGAGCCAATGAGGAGGGAGAGAGCAGAGAGAGCCTGTAATGAGAGCCAATGAGGAGGAGAGAGCCTCTAATGAGAGCCAATGAGGAGGGAGAGAGCTGAGAGAGCCTCTAATGAGAGCCAGTGAGGAGGGAGAGAGCTTGAGTACCAGCCTGTAATACTCCCTCATTACCAGGTAATTTTTAGATTTCATTGCTGTAATAGTTTGACTGACAACTCTACTCAAATTAACCACTTGTCTTCCAGGCACTTTCACCCCCTTCCTACCCAGGCCAATTTTCAGTTTCTAGCGCTCTCACACTTTGAATCACAATTGCGCAGTCATGCAACACTGTGCCCAAGCAAATTTTTTATCATTTTTTTCACACAAATAGAGATTTTTTTTGGTGGCATTTAATCTCCACTGGGTTTTTTTATTTATTTTTTATTTTTTAAATAAGCGAATAAAGACCAACAATTTTGAAAAAAAGACAAAACGTTTTCATAGTTTGTTATAACATTTTGCAAACAGGTAATTTTCCTCCTTCACTGATGTGCACTGATGAAGCTGCACTGATGGGCACTAATGAGGCCGCACTGATAAGGCGGCACTAATGGGCACTGATAGGAGGCACTGGTAGGTGGCACTGATAGGTGACACTAATGAGGAGTAGGGATGAGCCGAACACCCCCCGGTTCGGTTCACATCAGAAGGAAGGAAAACAGATTGGAATCCTAAACACTAAAGAAGCAGAATATTTAGTCTCAAGTTCCACGAAAACTCCGGTGATTTACTATACACCAAAAATCCACAAACGATTACACAAACCACCAGGAAGACCCATAATTAGTGGCATTAATTCAGTATTCTCTAGGCTTGGGGAGTATCTTGATGTATTCCTCAAACCGCTTGTCAAGAAGGGAAAATCGTACTTACGGGATAGTGCCCAACTTTTAGAAGAATTACAGGAAATAGACGGGGCACAAAATTATTTACTAGCCACTATTGACGTGAATTCGCTATATACTAGCATTGTACAACAGGATGGCTTGCTTGGTGTGGAAAAAGCTCTCCACGAGCTTACTAGTATGAGACAAGAACAGATAGATTTCATACTTGAAGGCCTGGAGTTGGCGATGTCCTGTAACTATTTCTGGTATGACCAAAACTACTATGTTCAAACCAAGGGAGTCGCTATGGGCGCTAGGTACGCACCAAGTGTGGCCAACTTGCTCATGAACATGTGGGAAGAGGAATACATTTATGCTAGAGATATACCACAAGTGAAACTGTACCGTAGGTACATAGATGACTTAATCATATTTTGGGAGGGAACATCTGAGACCTTTGAAAAATTCTTGCAAGGGCTGAATAACAACAGATACGGACTAACCTTCACAGGGAAATGGGACCCCCAAAAGATTGAATATCTCGACCTTGAAATATTTAAGAAGAATGATGGCCTATGTACAAAAACCTTCTTCAAGGCTACTGATAGAAACGGGTACATCCCTATTAACAGTTGTCACCATCCCCAGTGGAAGGATAACATCCCCAAAGGCCAGTTAACGAGACTAAGGAGAAACTGCGCAACCATGGATGATTATTTGGAACAAGCGAGCATCCTGGTGGAGCGGTTCCATGAAAAAGGATACAACCTAGACTCGTTGAATAAGCTGAAAGGGGACGTAGCAAAACTAGACCGCAAGAATTTACTGACAAAACCCAAAAGGAAGAAAAACAATGCAGAATTGACGTTCATTACAGGTTTCAACTCTCAATACAAAGATTTTGAGCAGATCCTGAAGAAGTACTGGCCTATCTTAAAGGAGGATAGAACACTAGCAGGCATATTACCTAATAAACCAAAGGTAGTATACCGAAAAGCGCCTAATCTACGACACCTTTTAGTACATAATGTTATAAACCCCCCCAAAACTACTCGGATTTTTCCAAACATGAAAGGGTTTTACAGGTGCCAAAAATGTCTACCATGTAGGGTCACCAAGAAACAACCTCGTAAAAGGGAAACTTTTAAATCAAGATCAGATCACAAACAATACCAGATCAGGGAACTCATCACCTGTCAGAGCACACACGTGACCTATGTCATCGAGTGCCCGTGCCAAATGCAATATGTGGGCAGAACCACCCGACCCCTATATGTGAGAATACGGGAACACATAAAAAACATCAAAAAAGGGTTCCCAAAACACCATCTTTCCCGCCACTTCGACACAGTACATAACCGGGATCCCACAGGGATGATCTTCTATGGGATTGACTGTGTGAGGGATCACTGGCGAGGGGGCAACAAAACCACACTTATATCACAAAACGAAACCGCATGGATATACAGGCTGAGGTCCCTTGCTCCGAGGGGCCTCAACCTGGATATCGATTTAAACTGTTTCCTGGCTAATCCGTGAGAGATAGGGTTACATTACCCATATCTGTGAATATTTACCGTCTCTTCCCCCTATGGATATAAGGTGTAAGGTAATGCATATATAGCTTCTTAGCCACTTACACATAGAACTAGGGGGGTGACCCCAAATCTCCTTCTAGAAAATCCTCTGACCCAAAAGGCAATACCCCCTAATATTTGGAATACAGAAACCTATAATTTCACTATTACTAATACTGGGGGTCTTGACTTGTAACAACATCCCCTTATTCCTTCCCTGATCTCAAGTGTCTGAGAGCAAATCTTTCCTTCACACACTTGATCCATAATAAGCCTCATGTTTTTCCCATATTTACTGTCCCACACCGGTCTGGGTATATATCTATATATTTAATTAAATTAAACTTAACTCCATTTAATTTTTTAAATTTTTCTTTTTTGTATTTAAATTTTAATTTTAGTTTACGGTATATTTCTCCTTATGCCCACCTCCTAACCATTTGGTATTATTTAATATATAGGAGGGCAGATTCTAACCCAGTAGTTGGGTTTGTAATACGGTAATTGGCGCACGACCATCTCTGCTGACACTCCAGCTTAGGTTGGAGTGTCACCCCGCCTTGGTATGTTAGGATTGGATGGGGTAGAAATTAAGGGGCGGATCGAAACTGACGGCTCCTTAAATGGACGTAGCGCGTGGCGTGCTGGCATCGTTGCTGAAGACGTCTATGACGAAACGCGTACAACGACGCCACGCACGCTACGTCACTTCCGGTTACGGACCCTAGCTGACACGCAGGTGGAGCGCATACCGCTTCCGGACACGAGCTCTAGCTGGAACGCAAGCAGAGCGTACACAGCTCCTCTCAGCGGTGCGCGCTTTCCACCTTGCTACGGGTCTGTTCTCAGGCTTCGGTCTGAGTAGTTTTTTATATATTTTTTATATATTTTTATGGTTTATGTACTTTATTTTGCCTAATTACTCCGCTGCTTGTTGATGGAGTTTTTTGAATAAAGCCTTTTACATACTACACCATGGAAGCTTCCTATTTTTCCTTTCCATGAGGGAGCCCTTGTGAACATTCTACCTATTAGAAAGCCACCTGCATACCCGGGTCTGGGAATCTATTGGGATAACCAACGGATACCATCCTGCAAAGTCCGCCAGATCAGCGTGGAAAAGAGATCGTGAAAGAGACATCTCATGCTGGTTGCCCCTTTACGGGGCTGTTGCATCTGGTGAGTGGGGATCTGAAGGGGGAGCACTAAAGTCACAGGAATTACCCGAGAGCACCCAAGTCACGAAATTGTTTGGAATACTGGATTTGAACAAGTTTATTTTATGGACTATTATCACTAATTACTGGTCTCCTTTGCACTTAATTTGATCACCTTTATGTTCATTTGATTATTATATGTAATGTTTGGGTAACACATTTTTTATGTATGCTCATTTATGTATGTTCACTTTGCACGGGAGCAGAGTGTTTGGGTTACTTTGGATTATTTTGGATTATTTTTGCAGTAGAGCAATTATAAGGTTACACACACATGATTACCTAGTGGTGGCATATGTATCACAGCCACAGGGGCTCTAGCCCACACCCCTTGTAATTAGGTCTGAATGAACCAGCCCACACCTCTTTTAATTAGGTCTGAATGAACCATCTTCAGAATTATTATTATTATTATTATTTTTGTTGATATAAGCGGGTGTATATGGATGTATGTGTGTATATCTAACCATAGACATACATACCCGTACGGTAACATAGTTTGTCCCTGGTAGATACCAGGTACCTGTATTGGGGTTCATTGAAAGAACCACACGTGTACATTACTAACACCCCTCCCATCCAGTACCCCATAGGAAGCGCCACAACCCTTGTTTATACATATATTAGGGATGAGCCGAACACCCCCCGGTTCGGTTCACATCAGAACGTTCGAACGGACCGAAAGTTCTTGCGAACTTTCGAACCCCGTTAAAATCTATGGGACTCAAACATGAGAAATCAAAAGTGCGAATTTTAAAGGCTAATATGCAAGTTATTGTCCTTAATAGGGTTTTGGGACCCGAGTCCTGCCCCAGGGTACATGTATCAATGCAAAAAAAAGTTTTAAAAACAGCCGTTTTTTTTTTCCAGTGATTTTAATGATGCTTTTTTTTTTTTTTTTAAAGGTGTTTATTTTTGGATTTTTACAATGAAAATAATACAAAAAAGATGAAATAATAAAAGAACCAAGAATACAGACTGCTCTACATACATGTATGTCATAGGTATTTAGCTCCATGAAGATATAACATAAATCATGAAGTAGTACAGCTGTAAAAAACAGTAACACCCCAACCAGAACAAAGTCACACCATTCATACACACACCCATACACACATCTGTCACCCGCGACCACCAGTAATACAGCATAATTCCGGCACGCCTTGTGGAATAAACTCTCACCAGAATGTATACAAATTTCCATCCACATTAAGATATATGTCAAATAATGTTTGCTAAGAACACATCTCCTCGTCTCCTCACTGAGATAACTGCGAGGAGAGGACATCCCCCCAGAAGTCCCTCGAAACATCCAGCCATGGCTGCCAGATCCTGGTGAACTTCCTAGAGCATGCCCTACTCTTGTATATCAACTTAAATTTTGGGAGAGTCCCATGAACAATACGGAAGAAGGCTTGGGCTGAAGGGGGTTCAGTATCTTTCCAATGCAGTAAAATTGTCTTACGTGCATAAAACAATAATTACGTATCAACATCCTAGTGTGAGTACGAGGAACACTATCATTTAGTACTCCCAGAAGTCCGACCTCTGGAGTTTGCAGCAGCGGTATATGTAGCTTACGGTTGAAAAAGGAAAAAACATCTTTCCAGAATGCTGTAAGTCCAGGACATGTCCAAAACATATGAAAGAAATCAGCAGCAATCCTTTTACATCTAGCGCATGCAATATCTTGATCCAGTCCCATTGCAACCAACCTAGCGGGTGTATAATGTAAGTGATGTATAAACTTAAATTGTATCAGGACATCAGCTGTACTGATGATATCCTGAAAGCATATTTCCACTGCCTCCTCCCAGTCCTCTTCAGAAAGCTCAGGCATAATCCTTTGCCATTTACATTGAGAGTTCTGAAAAGGATCCGCGCCCATCACCTGAAGGCGCCCATAATAGGTCGTCACAAGTTTGTTTATCTCTGGAAATGACAGAAGGTCCTCCATGGAGGATTCCTTGAGCTCTATGGTCAATGAGCCAAATTGTGTCTTGAGGGCATGTCGCAATAAAAGGTATTTGAAGAAGAATTTGTTTGCAATGCCATATTTAAATCTAATGGATTCAAAGGGCAGTAGTATATTGTCCTCAAAAATATGTGAGAGGTGTGTGATCCCAAAACGGGCCCACCACGCCGAATCTGGATGACCATAGAGCTCAGGAATATTCGGGTTCCGCCACAGAGGAGTCTGTGGCGAAATATCGACTTGGGATTGTGTCAGTATCTTTCCCCCTTCCCTCCAGGCCACAAAGCAAACCTCAGCGGGAGAAAATCTGGAACCACCCGTTTTTTTGGACCTATGTAGTTCGTCCTTCAAGGAGGTAGGGGATGCAAATAAAGATAATAGAAGAGCCGTGGACGGAGTTTGGGGATCAGAGTGCAACCAATCATGGATATAAGTGAGCTGGGAAGCGAGAAAATAGTTCCTTAAATTTGGGCAAGCCAATCCGCCCACAGGCTTGGCCGCTTGTAATGATTTGGCTATACGAGGTTGGCTACCGTTCCAAATGAAAGTAAACAGGGCAGAGTCGTTTTGCAAATAATTTTTTGGTAAGGAAAACCGGGGAGGCCCTAAAGCTATAGAGAAATTTTGGTAGAAAGATCATTTTAAATATGTTTATGCGACCAATTAAATTAAGGGGCAATGACGACCAGGTATGGAATTTCTCCGTCATCTGTTGGACTGTAGGGGTGACATTAAGTTCCTCGTACCTAGAAAGGTCAGTATGTATCTGGATACCAAGGTACTTAAGGGAGGGCGTCAGTTGAATGCATGACTTCTGTAGATAGTTGTAAGGGGAAGGGGGACCGATAGCCAAGGCCTGCGATTTTTCCCAGCCCACTCGGAGTCCTGAGACCTCACCAAACTCCTCCACCACCTGCATTAGTTTAGTAAAAGAGCTTTCCCTTCCGTCTAGATATACCAGGGCATCATCTGCGTATAAGGAGATTTTTTCCTCCAACGGGCCCGAGCGGATGCCCCCAATCTCGGCCATCTGCCGCAGAGGCAGAGCCAATGGCTCAATGGCTATTGCGAACAGCAGGGGAGAGAGAGGGCACCCCTGCCGAGTACCCCGTCCTAAGGAAAATGGTGCAGAGATATCCATGTTTGTACGAACCCTAGCTCTTGGGTCTGCATATAGTAAGCGGACCCAGTGAATAAAGGTTGGGCCAATGCCCATCCATGCCATAGCTTCCCATAAAAAAGGCCAACTCACAGTGTCAAAAGCTTTTAGTATATCTAGGGACAGAACTAGCCCAGGTCGCCCCGCACGTGCCGCCTCATGAACATGTAGGTACAACCTTCGGATATTATCAAATGTACTCCTGCCAGGCATGAAACCGGATTGATCTGGTGGTATAAGGGCGAGGATGACAGACTGGAGTCTAAGGGCGAGAATTTTTGCTAAGATCTTTACATCACCATTCAGAAGTGAAATAGGTCTGTAGGATCCGCAATGTTTACTATCCTTACCGGGTTTGGGTATAACCACAATAAGTGCTTCGTTTAAGGATTCAGGAAGCTTCCCTAACTTAAGGGAGTCTTGAAACAATTTGAGGAGCCTAGGAGCCAGCACCTCTGCATGCGCTTGGTACCACTCCGAGGGAAGCCCATCCAGGCCCAGAGCTTTATTAGAGGGAAGGAGGCTTATGGCCTTGGTGACCTCCTCCAGCGTGATGGGTTTGTCTAGGAGGGACTGCTGGGAGGTGTTGAGTGCCGGGAGGTCAAGGGATTCAAAGAAGCCCATAAAGTCTGTCTCTGGAGGGATTTCCGTGCCCTTATATAATGTGGCATAGAAGTCCACAAAGGTTTTATTAATAGTCAATGCGTTGGATGTAATCGATCCGTCAGGTAAGTGAATTGCAGCAATTGTGGTTCCCCGAGAGTCCGCGTGAGCAAGATATGCCAGGAGTCTGCCATTTTTCCCACCATGTTCATGTATACGAGCTGAGAGGTACAACTGTTGCTTCCTGGTCAAGTCCACCAAGTGCAACTGCAGCGCCCGGTGGGCCTCAGTCAGCACGCCTCTGGTTTCAGAGGAGGGGGCGCCCGCATGACGGGCACGAGCCTCCTCCAAAACCCTCCAAAGCTCATCTTGTGTCCTCCTCCCGGCAGATCTGTAGCTCTTGATTCTAGAAATATAGGAACCCCTTACCACGGCCTTAAAGGCATCCCAAACAGGACCCACAGGAGCAGAGTCAGTATTAAGAGACCAATAAATAGTCATGTCAGTCGGGATGCCCTCAGCTATCTCCGGAGTAGAGATCCAGAGAGGGCTGAGTCTCCAAGTTCGAAACCCGGGTCTATGGCCCATAGTCAAATCCACCTGTATCATAGAATGGTCAGATTCCGTCTGGGGGAGATACGCTATGGATTGAACAACTGGTAAGAAATCCTTCGTGGCGAGAGCAAAATCAATTCTGGAAAGGGCTGCATAGGACCTAGACTGGCAGGAGTACACTTTGGCCTCTGGAAATTTCCAGCGCCACAAATCCACATATCCATAGGTATTACACCACGCACGGAGCAACCCGGACTTCAAAGGTTTTAATCTATCTAGGTCAGGTTGCAAGACCGAGTTGAAATCCCCAAGGATAAGCATAGGACAGCTAGGCAGATTTGCAAACTGAATATCAAGACCAGAAAACATCGCAGCCGTGACCGGAGGAGGGAAATACACCGCCACCAGAATAAGGGGTGTGTCATGTATCGATACATGTAAAATAACATACTGCCCCTTGGGATCTAGGACAACTTGGTGACACACGAAGGGCAATCCCTTACGGATTAATATGGCTACGCCCCGGGCATAATTTGAGTAGGTAGAGTGATAATGGTTGGCTACCCAGTGTTTTTTGAGCGCCATCACCTTGGCCCCCATTAAATGAGTCTCCTGAAGACACAGGATATGTGGTTTACTAAGTTTCAGGGCCGCAAAGATGGATGCTCTTTTAAGTTTAGAATTCAACCCGCGGACATTCCACGAGCAAACAGTTACGTTAGACATGGAGTTGATAGCATGGGTGTATACGGGTCAGGAGGGGTCTGAAGAAGAATCCCTCCCCCGGTCATGGCCACATATACAATTAAGGGTCGCAGTGCCAGACATTCATTCAACCATACATACATCATACATACAACCATACAACAACAGACATTGTCACATTCAATACCCAACAGGGGCATTGATTCCCCTGCCCAGCTCCAAAAAAGGGGAGTGGGCCTATACCCTAAACTTGTATCGTGCCTGGGGCGCATGACCCGGAACAGGAGGCAGGAAAAAAATATAAGCTCAAAGGCCACAAAAAAAGTCATTAGTCAATTATAATGTTTCAAAAGGAAATAAAATAAGGGGACTGAGCCCCAAGGCAGCTCGGGCCCAGTTATAAACCGGGACTTGGTACTCTCCCTCCGGAGACAAGTAGGATCCTTCAAGGTCAGCACATATCCGTACCGAAACGGAAAAAATTGCCCATCATAACCAATATAGCAAAAAAGGGGGAGAAGGGGAAAGAAAAAAAAATTATAATGCAGGCAAGGGGATCCCAAAGAGGAGAAGAAACTTCTGTTAAAGCTGTGGAGCCATCATAATGTGGGGATCCGCTTCAGGCAGGAGGCTTGGGAGGGCGGGGTATTGCTTCCCACAAAGACATGGCATCTTGCGGGGATTGAAAGAAATGAGCTTTCCCTTGATATGTGACCCGAAGGGTGGCAGGAAAAAGCATGGAATACTGAATATCTTGTTCCCGAAGTTTCTGCTTGATCCGTTGATAGCTGGCTCTACGGTTGCGAACTGTCGCGGAGTAGTCTGGAAAGAGTGAGACCACTGCATTATTAATGCGGAGACTTCCTTTCCGCCTGGCGGCCCCCAAGATGGTGTCGCGGTCTCTGTAATTAAGGAGACGAATCACCATCGTACGTGGGGGGTGACCTTCTGGTAGGGGGACTCGGTGGGCCCTCGGTGGGACTCGGTGGGCCCTCTCGATCACAAAACAGGGGGATAACTGTTCTCAGCCAAACTCTTGCTCAAGCCAGCTCTCTAGGAAGGCTACAGGGTCAGACCCCTCCACCCGCTCCGGAAGTCCAACCAGGCGCAGGTTGTTCCTGCGTAGGCGGTTTTCAAGGTCGTTGACCTTATCCTCCAAAGTTGTAATCTTTCCCCCATATGTATTGAGTCTAGGTAAAATGGGAGCAATAGTGTCCTCCAAATCACTGATACGTTGTTCAGTCTCGGTAACCCGGCCACGCAGCTTGTGCACATCTTGCCGCATAATAGTTAAGTCTATCTTAAGCCCATCCACCTTCCCCACCAGATCTGCATGGTTTACCTTGATAATGGCCAGGACATCTGCCAGGGTAGGTTCCTTGGCGCCATCCGCGACCGCCGGGCCCGGTACCGAAGGAATGGCTGCAGGGTCCGGAATCTCTGGGGAGGGTGGTGGGGATCCGTCCAGGCCATCACCGAAGAGATCCGGAGTGGAGGCTGGGGATGAGCTAGGCCCGTGGACAGTATGGCGGCGGCCATCTTGGCAGGAGCGTGTAGCGATGCTCATCTTTACCGGCGGCTGTTTCTTCGTACGCCGCTTTCCCATCAACCAAAATGCCTCTCAATGATGCACAAGACACACCTGAAGGGATTAGGCTGGAAAGAAATCAGGTGCTGACGATGGATGATCAGGATGGAGCAGGATTGTATAGGGAGAGACCGGAGCTACACAGGAACACGTCCGCTCACATCCTGAGCCAGGCCACGCCTGGGGGGTGTCTATAGTATGCCTGTAGAGTGGCGCTTGATTCCTGTGTTTAGAACAGTCCCTGCTCAAAATGACTTTTCTAAAGGAAAAAAAGTCATTTAAAACTGCTTGCGGCTTTAATGTCATGTCTGGTCCCGGTGCTCTGCCGAGAAAGTTCCCCTCGGCGGATAAGGACCCCCCTCTACTGCGCAGGCGCAGCGCTTGCGCAGTAGGAGCCTGCGAAAATAGCCGAAGGCAAATAGAATAGAAATCAGCTGTACACGGCGCCTGTAAGAGGGCCCCTCGCGGGCTCGCTTCGCTCGCCACGCTTCAGGCATGGCCTCGCTTCGCTCAGCACTTTTATATTCTCCCTCTAGGTCCACTTGGATGGTGGGGCTTCAACCTGGACCCAGGTCGCAGGCGCCGTGTACAGCTGATTGAAGTTTTTCAGCTTCGGCTATTTTCGGCGGCTCCTAGTCGTTCGTACTGCGCAAGCGCTGCACCTGCGCAGTACAGGGGGGTCCTTATCCGCCAGGGGAACTTTCTCGGCAAGACACTGGCAATATGGATGAAAATCATTGAAACCCCCCCCCCCAGCCCATTACCAGCCCATTTGTGTCCTGTATGGATTTTAAGGGGAACCCCACACCCAAATAAAAAAAAGGAAAGGCGTGAGGCCCCCAGGCCCTATATACTCTGAAAAGCAGTATACAGGCTGTGCAAACAAGACAGGGACTGTAGGTTTGTTCTTAAGTAGAATCTGTTTGTAATTTGGAACTGGTACATTTTTTACATGTAGCTCCAGCCAAAAAATCTATTTTTAAGCTTTTTGGAAAACATAGGGAAGGATTATCACCCCTGACAATTGGATTTTGAAAATTTGGAGTTTTTAGTGAAACAAGGAACTCTTACGGGAGATAATTTCCCTTCCTAGGGGTAGATTTCCTCTCACTTCCTGTTGTCTCCTTCCGTTTGCAAGTAGGAGTCGTTTGTAAGTTGGATGTTTGAAAGTAGGTGCCTGCCCTATATATTCTGCAGAAATTTGGGCCTTAAGTGTTGGTGTTGCCACAACACTGTAAGCCCTCACAGTTACTCTTGGTGGGCGCAGGAACGGGCCCTGCTGTAAAATATTAGATCAAGAATAGTAATTACATGCCCCTGTTGAACAGGGTCAGAAAAATTGGGCCTTTGGTGGTGGACGATGTGGTGGTGTTGCCACAACACTGTAAGGCCCCACAGTTACTCTTGGTGGGCGCAGGAACAGGCCCTGCTGTGAAATATTAGATCAAGAATTGTAATTACATATCCCTGTTGAACAGGTACTGGTACCACAACACTGCAACCCCTCACAGATACTCTAGTTGGAGTGCAGGAATGAGCCCTGCTACAAAGTATTGCATCAAAAATTGTAATTACATGCCCATGTTAAACAGGGGCTGAAAAATTGGGCCTTAGGCACTGGTGCCACAACACTGCAACCTCTCACAGATACTCTAGTTGGAGCGCAGGAATGAGCCCTGGTGCAAAGTATTGCATCAAAAATTGTAATTGCATGCCCCTGTTAAACAGGGGCTGAAAAATTGGGCCCTAGGCACTGGTGCTGGTGCCACAACACTGCAACCCCTCACAGATACTCTAGTTGGAGCGCAGGAATGAGCCCTGCTGCAAAGTATTGCATCAAAAATTGTAATTGCATGCCCCTGTTAAACAGGGGCTGAAAAATTGGGCCTTAGGCACTGGTGCTGGTGCCACAACTCTGCAACCCCCTCACAGATACTCTAGTTGGAGCGCAGGAATGAGCCCTGCTGCAAAGTATTGCATCAAAAATTGTAATTACATGCCACTGTTAAACAGGGGCTGAAAAATTGGGCCTTAGCCACTGGTGGCGGTGCCCAGAACCAAAAATGTTCTTACAAGCTATCAGCATGAACATTGAGGAGGAAGAGGATAGTCACTTAGCATAACAGGATAGTCACTCAGCATCAGCATAGGCAGTCTTGAAGGGATCTCACATTTAAAAAAAAATTATTCGGTTACATCAGCATCAGGTGCTTGGTAGCTGGTGATCCAAGACTGATTCATTTTTATGAAGGTCAGCCGATCAACCGATTCGGTGGACAGGCGCACCCTGTGATCGGTTACAAAGCCTCCAGCAGCACTGAATGTGCGTTCCGAAAGAACGCTGCATGCAGGACAGGCCAGTAGCTCAAATGCATACTGTGCAAGCTCTGGCCAGTAATCCATCCTCAAGACCCAGTAACCCAGAGGATTTTCGGTGGGAAAGGTGTCCAAGTCTGATCTTGCCCCTAGGTATTCCTGCACCATGTGAATCAGATGCTGGCGATGGTTGCTGGAACCGATCATACCTTGGGGCTGTGGACTAAAAAATTGTCTGAATGCATCGGTCAGACAGCCACCTTCTCCACCACTCCTTCTGTGACTGACCGAAGCCTCAGCAACACGTTGTCCAGGAGGACCAGGAAATTGTAACCTCCCAGGCTCTGGAAACGCGTTGCACAAACCTTTCTGCAAGGCCTCCCGAAGATGTTTCATCCTCTGCTCCCTCTGCGACGGCAAGATAAGGTCTGCAACCTTACCCTTGTAACGTGGATCAAGGGGGGTTGCCAGCCAGTAATGATACCTCCCCTTGATACCACGAATACGAGGATCCTTCTGCAGGCTTTGCAGGATCAGGGAGGCCATGCAGCGTAGGTTTGCTGAGGCATTCGGTCCAGAGTCCTCTGGGTAACTAAGGACGACATGATCCGCAGCCACCTCCTCCCAGCCACGTACAAGTCCATGGGTTTCTTCAGGACTGTAAATGATCCTTTGAAGACTGCTGCTGATGCTGAGTGCTAGGCTCCACCTCCATGCTGACACAATCCTCCTCCTTCTCGTCCTCTTCATGTGTGATCGGTGGGCACGCAGGAACACTATCTGGATAAAGGGGGCCTTGAGAGGTAAGCAAGTCCTCCTCTTCCTGCCTCTGTTCTGCCTCAAGTGCCCTGTCCATTATTCCACGCAGCGTGTGCTCCAACAGGTGGCCAAGAGGGACAGTGTCACTGATGCATGCACTGTCACTGCTCACCATCCTCGTGGCCTCCTCAAATGGTGACAGGACAGTGCATGCATCCCTGCTCATGGCCCACTGGCGTGGGGAAAAAAAACAAGCTCCCCTGACCCTGTCCTGGTGCCATAGTCGCACAGGTACTCATTGATGGCCCTCTGCTGCATGTGCAGCCGCTGCAGCATGGCCAATGTTGAGCTCCACCTGGTGGGCATGTCACAGATTAGGCGGTTCTTGGGCAGGTTAAATTTCTTTTGGAGGTCAGCCGAACACTGGCATTATATGACCGGCAGAAATGCACACAGACTTTCCTGGCCTGCCTCAGTACATGCTGTAAGCCCAGGTACCTGCCCAAGAACTGCTGCACCACCAAGTTAAGGACGTGAGCCAAACAGGGCACATGGGTCAGTGGTCCCTGTCGGAGGGCGGAGAGGAGGTTGATGCCATTGTTGCAAACCACCATTCCTGGCTTAAGCTGGCGTGGCATCAACCACCTCTGAGCCTGCCCCTGCAGAGCTGAGAGAATCTCTGCCCCAGTGTGGCTCCTGTCCCCCAAGCACACCAGCTCAAGCACCTCATGGTATCTCTTTGCCTGCGTGCTTGAGTAGCCCCTTGAACGCCTACGGAGCACAGCTGGTTCTGAGGACAAATCAGCACAGGAAGAGGCCATGGAGGAAGAAGAAGAGGAGGGGGTGGAGGAGAGAGGTGTGGCAGAATCACCACTAGTAGAATTTTGGAGGCGGGGTGGCAGAACAACCTCCAACACTACTGCACCCTGTCCTGCATCCTTCCCAGCTGCCAGGAGAGTTACCCAGTGAGCGGTGAAAGATAGGTAACGTCCCTGTCCATGCCTGCTGGACCATGAGTCAGCGGTAATATGCACCTTACCGCTGACTACCCTGTCCAGCGAGGCATGGACATTGCCTTCCACATGCCGGTAGAAAGCCGGAATCGCCTTCCGCCTTCTGAGGTACCGCACATTCCACAAACTCACGGAAGGGGGCAGAGTCTACCAACTGAAAAGGGAGCAGTTGAAGTGCTAGCAATTTAGCCAAGCTAGCATTCAACCGCTGGGCATGTGGATGGCTGGGAGCAAACTTCTTTCGCCGGTGGAGCAACTGGGGTAGGGAAATCTGCCTGCTAGATTCGGACGTTGGTGTACCGATAGCAGATTGCCCGCAAGTACTTGGCAGTGACACACCTAATTCTACACCTTCATTCCTCTCAGTGCAGGTTTCTGAGAGGACTGAAGGTATAGTGGGGTTGGAGATCCCAGCTGATGAGGAGGAGCAAGGAGAGGTCGGCCTTGTTATTTGGTGTGGGTCTTTTAGGTAGTGTTGCCAACGGGCTGCATGGGAGCTCGACATATGTCTGATTAAGCATGTGGTGCCCAAGAGTTGCTGTCTAGTCCACGCTTGATACGCTTCAGACATATGTTGCAAATAGCAACGGTGCGATCTGCTGCACACATCTCAAAAAAGGCCCACACCAAAGAACTTTTGGAATAACGCGCGGAGTCACCACCGCCCTGCACTTGCGGAGCTCTGCAGTGTGATGCAGTCGGTTGGCTGCCTTTAAGCTGGCCCCTGGAGGGCATCCTGGCTCCTTGCCTCCTCCTCCTCCGCCTCCTCCTCCTCTCTCCTATCAGGCACCTACGTAGAGTCAGTGAGCTCATCATCCCCTCCCTCCTCGTCACTGGAGCAAACCTGGCAGTATGCTGCAGCTGAAAGAACATGACTGCCAGTTTGTTGTCCTTCTTGGGCAACACCTCTCTCTGGGCTCACGTTACTGCCTTCCTGAAGCTGGGTACCATCATTGGAGCCTTCAAAACGCTGCGCATCCTCCTGCAGCATGTGCCCGACACTGTGGTCGAACAGTTCGGGGGACTCCTCCAGTGGGGCTAGGGAAGGAGTAACTGATGATGACTTAGAGTCTAAGGAATAGTCCGCTTTGGCACCTGCATTGGCAGCCAAGGTAGCCTGGGTGACAGGATGAGGAGGATGAGGACGGCTTGGTCATCCACTCTACCAACTCTTCGGCAAGTTGTGGCTCAACGCGGCCAGCTGCTGAGAAAAAGGACAAGCGTGCCCCACGGCCACGTGCTGATGAGGATGCACCGTGTCCACGACCAGCACTGTTGCCTCTAGACACAGAGCCTGCTTGCCCTCTTTTATTGGCCTGTGACTGTCTGCCTCTCCTTGTTGGCCTTCCAGACATACTGTCTTTGATGTATTGGAATAGGTACACAAGGAATGGCCTGCAGTGAGATGTAGGTGCACAAAGCTCGGATGTATATATATATATACTGATTATACTGCAGCTAGCTGAATCGCCTGCCTGCCTATAGTATTATTAGGAAGAAAACAACAGGAATTGTTTGCAGTGAGCTTTAGCTGCACACCGTGCCCAGTATACAGTACATTAATATATTGCAGCTAGCTGAATCAACTGCCTGCCTGTGGGATTATTAGGAAGAGAACACCAGCAATTGTCTGCAGTTAGCTTTAGTTGCACACTGTGCACAGGATACAGTACACTGACTGAAAATACTGCAGCTGCCTGCCTGTAAGTATATTAGGAAGAGAACACCAGCAATTGTCTGCAGTTAGCCTTAGTTGCACACTGTGCACAGGATACAGTACACTGACTGAAAATACTGCAGCTGCCTGCCTGTGGTATTATTAGGAAGAGAACACCAGCAATTGTCTGCAGTTAGCTTTAGTTGCACACTGTGCACAGGATACAGCACACTGACTAAAAATACTGCAGCTGCCTGCCTGTGGTATTATTAGGAAGAGAACACCAGCAATTGTCTGCAGTTAGCTTTAGTTGCACACTGTGCACAGGATACAGTACACTGACTGAAAATACTGCAGCTGCCTGCCTGTGGTATTATTAGGAAGAGAACACCAGCAATTGTCTGCAGTTAGCTTTAGTTGCACACTGTGCACAGGATACAGTACACTGACTGAAAATACCGCAGCTGCCTGCCTGCAAGTATATTAGGAAGAGAATAACAGGAACGGATCTAGCTAAACAGAATATTATATATATATACACAAAACCTGGGATGCATATATACATATATATACTAAATACACTGACTGCAGCTAACTGACTCGCTTGCCTGCTCTAACTCAAATTAAATGACACTGTCTCTCTCTCTCTCTCTCTCTCTCTCTCTCTCTCTCTCAGCACGCCGGAACACACTACACAAGGCCAACTTCCAGGAGGCCTTATATAGTGTGGGGCGTGTGTCTTAAATCCCCTGAGGCATAATTGGCCAAAGCCACCCTGCCTTTGGCCAATTATGGCTCTCCGTTCTTACCGCGCTGTGATTGGCCAAAGCATGCGGGTCATAGTGCATGCTTGACCAATCATCAGCCAGCAATGCACTGCAATGCCGCAGTGAATTATGGGCCGTGACGCGCCACTTGAATTTGTCGCGATTGGCCCATAATGTTCGTAATTCGACAAACGGTCAAACGGCCGATGTTCGAGTCGCTTACGCTCGACTCGAACTCGAAGCTCATCCCTAATGAGGAGACACTGATGAGCACTGATTGGCAGCACTGATGGGCACTGATTGGCAGCACTGATGGGCACTGATTAGCAGCACTGGTAGACACTGATTAGCAGCACTTGTGGGTACAGATTGGCAGCACTAATGGGCACTGTTGGGACTGCACTGTTGCAAACAGGTCATTTTTCTCCTTCACTGATGTGCACTGATGACGCTGCACTGATGGGCACTGATGAGTCTGCACTGATAGGCGGCACTGATGGGAGCTAGTTGTAATATTAGGGAGCACAGACCACACTGCAGCTGGCCGTGCCATAACTTTTTATTGTAAGATTTTTATATTTTTGTAAGTGCTATTGAGAATAAATTGATTTTTTATCAAGAGATAATGCACTTTTAGTCTTCCTCCAATTTTTTTCATCATCCACCATGAGCTGTTAATCAGGGATCCACTCAAGCCCTTGCAGGAAGGTACAGAGGAACCCATTCCATCAGTCACAGATGAGCAGCCATTCTTACCAATTTATCCGGGTCTGCTGGGAGCTGTTGTCCATCGTACATTCCCGCGATTTGGTAGACAGAGGAATGCCTCCATGAGCTAAGGATCAGCAGACACGCTCCGTGACCTCTGTGGGTCTGGTAAGCAGCTAATCTTATTATTTTTGAGCACAGTGGTGTTTTCATATTGAGGTGTCTATACACCTTGGGATCGGCATCTGTTCAATTTAGGACTTATGAGATAATCAGTTTTGTTTTCAATTCAGTTGAATCCGATTTGTTTTTTAATTTTCTTTTCAGAACCTGAGAGAGACTGTTCATAACTCTTTACCCTTTTGGTGGTTTTCAAAATTCAGATCATATTCAGGTTGTGTTTATTTGTATTGTTTTCACCTTTTTTGTGTATACACAGGCATCAGATATTTTGCATATTTTTGTGTTATAGGTCATTCTAATCCTGATCACACACCTGTTTCTAATTAGTTTAGCTTTATAAATTTTGTTTTCATTGGGTAACAACACATTGTGAATGTAGCCTTAAGGCCGTACACGATCCGAAAATCGCAAGAAAAATTTTGTCCGATGAACGATCTGACGACTTTCGGATCGTTAGTACGGTGCTTTCGACAGCTGATTTTGTTTTTTCATCAGACAAAAGCTGGATGTGCAGACTATAACATTTTTATCGTACGTTAACTCAACGTGCAATTTTCGTTTAATTAGTATGGTTTTCCTACGCAAATAATCGTAAGAGCAAAACTACGCATGCTCACAAAACAAAAGAATACATACAAAACTAGTCAACACATTACTTCACTTCTGAAGTTGTATTCTGGTGTATTCTGTCGTATGGTGAGTAACCTCTTCACTTTCGACACGAGACTAGCATGCAACAAAAAACGAACGAAAGGCCGAACGGTCGTCCGAAAATCCGATCATGTATGCGAGGCTTTAGGCTGGTCATATATATTCAATTATCTTGTACAATTTTCCTTTAGATTTACCAAAAACCATATAATATGAGGTCAAAACGAAACAACTTACAAATGTATCCAATTAAGCACTAATTAGGCCCTTGCACTACATAGTTTAAGGTAAATCTAAAGGAAAATTGTACAAGAAGATTGAACATGTATGTATGGCCAGCCTTAGGCTTGGTTTACATATATGCGAATTGCATGCATTTTTAACCGCATCCAATTCGCATAACATGTGAACTGGACTGGCCTTCAATGGAGCCAGTTCACACATGTGCGGGGTGGCCGCGGTGTGGTTTTAAAAAGGGTCCTGTGCGATTTTGGGTCCGGTACAAGTGCAATTTCAGGTAAAAATTCACACCTGAATCGTTGAAGAGAACTGTACCGAACTGCCGCGCTGAAACCGCGGCCACATATGTGTGAACCCAGCCTTAAAGTGATTGTAAAGGTTCATTAATTAATGTTCATTAAAAAAAAAATAACAAACATGTAATACTTACCTCCTCTGCACAGAGTGGCCCCAATCCTCCTCTTCTGGGGTGCCCGGGCAGTGCTCCTGGCTCCTCTCCTCCTCATCGAGTGCCCCCACGGAGAGCCGCTTTCCATGGGGGCACTCGTGCGGGCACGCTCCTGAGTCCTGCTGCAGCGTCCATTGACACAGACAGCAGTAACCGGCCCCGCCCCCCAGCTCCCATGTCACTGGATTTGATCGACAGCAGTGGGAGCCAATGGCTCCTGCTGCTATAAATCTATACAATGAGAACCCAAGACAGTGGCTGGACTCGACCTCGATGATGGAACGAACAGGTTCAGGTAAGTAAAAGGGGGGCTCTGGGGGGCTGCTGCAGCACAGAAGGTTTTTCACCTTAGAATAGAATGCATTAAGGTGAAAAACCTAGAGACTTAACAACCCCTTTAAGGAGAATGTAACAGAAGGAGTAATAGACAGGAACAGCATCATCATTTGGCAGGGAGATCTCATGGAATATCCAAGCTATATAAGACACAAGTTACTAACAAGTTTCACTTCATAAATATATTGGTATTCAGTAGACTGTCTCCCTAAATTAAAACTGTATTCCACCAAAAAGAAATAACAACACCAACAACAGCGTATCAGCGTTCTTTCCCATAGCAAAGGTTATTACAAACAAATAAACAGGAAATTAAAGTACGTTCATACTGGCAATTAAGCATACACCGATTATCTGCTCCAGACATATTCAGCCGGTAAATGATTATAACAATATTCGTCAAGTGTGTCATAGGTTACATAAATACTTTTACGCAGAATGATTTATTTATAATCAGCGGAAACTGTTGTGTGGAATTAAAATGGCAGGAAAGAGATCGGAAACATGCCAAAATATACACTTTGATGTCAAAACTAACTTTAGATGTAAAAGACGAGGAAAATAGTGTAAGACTGCTTGTCTCCCACGGCGATGGGCACCTAGAATGAACCCTTCTGGGTTTATGTTATCATATCGCACAAGGAAGATGTTATACATTAACCACTTTGCCTAACCAGAAAACAGTATTCAGCAGCTTAAAGTGGGTAGATCGATCAACCTCACTAGCCATTTGTTGGTAAAATCTGGTAGTTTGGGGCAGCCATAGGATATTAGCGACCAGATTTGTTAAAAGGAGAAATGAGTTTTGCACTTCACATTTTTGCATGTTAACATTATTTTAATTAAAGTGTATACCTGGGCATAAATAAAATAACATATGCAGTACATATCTACTGCATTTTAAACCACTGAAAGTACAGAAAAACACCTGCTGATCTTCCCAGAAATTCCTAATTTCCTGTAATGAGAAATCCAAAGAAGTGTTGTCATCCTCTGGCTCAGAGGAGTTCTATTCTAGACTACAGAACACCCCCATTATGTTTTTGGATACCAGGACAGAGGGAGGTCTTCTCATACCTCCCAACAGCCCCAGATTCAATGGGACTGTCCCAGGATTTAAACACAATCTCATTGTCCTGCGGATCTGAGCCATGTTCTGGAGCCAAGCACAGGAACATGGAGACTGCGGGCAGAGTGATCCCCTGTCTGATGGAGTTTACATAGTCTAGTCCTGATGTAGAAAAGAAGGCAGATGGAGAGATCAGCAGTATGAAACACAGACTATTACAAGGTAAGTGTCCACTGGCTACTAATGTACCTCTCCAGCCCCCACTGGCCACCAATGTATACCCCCAGCCCTCTTGACCACCAATGTACCCCTCCAGCCCCCACTAATTACCAATGTACCTCTCCAGCCCCCACTGGCCACCAATGTACACCCCCGGCCCTCTTGACCACCAATGTACCCCTCCTGCCCCCACTAATTACCAATGTACCTCTCCAGCCCCCACTGACCACCAGTGTAACCCACTAGCCCCCTTGATGACCAATGTACCCAACCCAGCTCCCCCCTATCCCCCTGCCACCAATATATCTCCCCAGCCCCCACTGACCACCACTCTACTGCTTCAAATCCCACTAACAACCAATGTACTCCACCAATATTAACTGACCACCAACCTTCAGCCCCCAGTGACCACCAATGTACCCCTCCAGCCCCTTCTAACACCAAAGTTTCTCTTTTCCCCCACTGGCTCCCTCTGACCACCAACATCAGGGCATTTTTCCCCCACTGTCATTGACTCTTAGGAATTTCTTTCCTCCACTGACCCCGAACACCAGACGTTTTCCCTCACGCCGAATGCTGATGCTAGGCATTTTTTTCTTTGCAATGACAACTGACATGGGGCATTTTTACCTTTCACCGACGACAGACATTTTTCCTTCCACTGATCACTGACATTAGGATGCTTTCTTCTCACAGATTCTGGGGCATTTTTTTCTTTCCAAAGACCACTGACGGTAGAGCTTTTTATTACCCCGATGATAGCAGGCTCCCCTTCCCACTGACCAGCAGAACCCTATGATTCTGACGCTTTCTATACACTCATGTGTTACATAGACCTGGTCATTGAACTCCCAGACCCAGATTTAACTTTGTATCTATGTTGCATGTTACATAGCCCTGACCAAAGTGTTTATTTTGTTAACAGTTGCTGTGTAGTTTACAACCATTTTATTGAATTTATTTTGAATTTGGGGTAAGGGTTAAAGTTAAGGGTTAATTATTTATTTAGTGTTACTTAGTATTAATTTATTTAATGTATTTATTTTTTATTTATGATTTTTATCTATTTGTGTATTTAGTTTTAGATTGATTCATTCATTTATTATTATTAGTATAATACTACTAATAATAAATGTAGCAATAACTCACGGTGGAGCTGTTGATTTAAAGCGGGCCTGTTCTCTGATCTCTTCACCCCTCTTAACCTATTCAATCCCATTGACACAACTTTAGTGCAGTGTTGTAGTGACACTAATACCAATTATCACTCACAATATATACATATATATATCTGACACTTATATACTGTATATACCTCTACCTGGGTGCTTGTGACTCCACCTGCAGGAGAAAAACAACACTGCACACAAACTTCTGTGATAACCAAAGTAACTTCTTTTTACTTTAAGAATATGTATATATAAAAGTTATTACAGTGACTACACTGTCACACCAACGTAATGTGACAGTACAGTAAATATTCACAACAGTCTTTGTACAGATACGCAAATATACAAAAATATATCCACACACACAGAACCTTCCTGAAAAATCCCCCTGTTGGTGAGTCTCCAGGTGGGACTAGTGTTCAAAGTGAAATCGTCTTAGCTCTGGACACCTTCCCACCTCCAGCACACTGTAGCAAGCGCAAAGACACAGGAATGCGAATATTCCACAATATAAATACCAAGGAGCTCCCCCTGCTTTAAACAGTAAAGTCACTATCCTTTATGACTAGATGCAGGGCCCTGCAATAGAAGAGATAGTCCTGACGTCTTCAATCTTCAGCTAGCTATAAATTAGTATTTGTAATCCACAAGAGAGTTCTTCTATAGTGTTGCGCAGTGCAAGGTAATACACAAAAGTAATTATAATCAAGCAAATTGATTGAGTGTTCTTACTTGAAGGAGACAGACATCTAGTATCAATCCCTGGATATTGAAGTCTGTGTAAATGTAATGCTTTCCAACTAAATTGTTCCGTGGGACTATCAGTCCCAGCAACACTCTGTAACTGCTATAAATGTGTGTAATGTTGAACAAACTTCTGGGCGTTAACCCTCTCACCACACCGGATCCGGACAGATGGATGTCTCCGTTTCAGCAGTTCTCAGTCCGTATGGAGCCACAACCACGCTGTCACACCGTTCCATTCACTAACGACCAGGAGTCCTCGGTTATCTCCTCCACGGGTCTCCGGAACGATCACTTCTGCTGCTCCAGCACACTGTGATCAATAGCAGGATTCTTGCTGCTGCTCCGTTCCTTCACAAAGTAGGCCGCAACCCTGTGGGACACACACGCCCACAGAGTTCTGCTGGCAGGCCACGTGTCCCAGGAACAAGAGACCTAAGATGGCCGCTCCCAGCCCTTTTATATCCTCCCCACAATGCAGTTCAGTTCTCCTCTGGTCCATGAGCATTGTGGGTAGGTCATAGTTAATGCAGACACAATGTTTCAAAAAATCTAAAAATAGACTATAATGACACATTAAAACAGCGCTAATGTTGAGCTATCATCCAATAGACACGTGGCCAACTACACATGCATAAGGAAATCCATTATAGGAACATCCGTAAAGAAAAAGTCCCTTAAAGAAATAAGTGATGCAGAGTTCAGGGTGTACTTCAAACAGGTCATCAGTTGATAATAAGAGAATTCTTAACGTGCACCTTCCACCGATCACTCAGGATTCCACCCAGTGTAGACACACTCCCCCTAGGGGGTTAAACTCACCAGAGTTGGAAAATAATAAAGCATTCAGAATAATCCAAGTCAGCAAATTGAAGTTGACATCACTCATAAGGGATCAGGGATGTTCAGGGCTCATAATACATCAAAAACAAGAAGAGAGGCATACATAGCGTAATCCTGTTTATTGATAATATCCCTTCCACCACATAAAAAACTCCCCTTCAATATGTACACGTACATCAAATGATAAATATCATAAAGCAATCATAGAAGCAGGTAGTAGGAGCGTGTTTTACTTCACCATGAACCGTCAGCGCCGCTAAACAGGAACCGAAATTCACTTCCTAGTTGTGCAGTAGGCTCAGGTGGAGCGCACACGTCACTTCCTACGTCGCGTAAGCCACGCCCTGACGCGTTTCGTCATATCCTGACTTCGACAGAGGGCGTCATAGTTAATGTCCAGAAGTAAACAATCAATCACTTCCATGTCACTTCTCAAAATGATGAAAAATAAAAGTATTGTACCCTTATAATTGGCCATTAGATGGCGCTATATCAACTTATTACCTTTACAACAACACATATGACTAGAAACAAAAGTTGTCAGCGCTATATACTCCCCCTGCTTTAAATCTTTGGTCCTCAAAGATATGCAAGACCTTGTTCCTGCTACACATTTTGGCCTCTAGACGAGTGCACAGGACCGACAGAGGAGCCTCCCACCAATTCTCAGGTGTTGGGAAACTATTCTGTGTACCCACAACTGTCACCTTGGTATCAGATACAGATGTGTCAAGGGGTGAAACAGAGCTCTCCATTTCCAGATTGACAGAGGAGGAATTAGGCTCATCGACATTCCTTTTACTGGTAACCTTTGCTACTTCAAAACACTCGCCCAGTGTATCATATGTTAGTCTTTTGGGTGGGCGAATGCTTCTCTTTCCTCTTTGTTCTCTTGGTGTGTCCTCTATTTCTGGGTAAACACTGTTTTCTTCTATTACAGATCTTGGTTCCTCCAATTCAGTGGGAGACAAACACTCTTCAGACCATTCAGACAGTGGTACAAACTCTGGAGCTTCTGGCCTAAGGGCCTCACTATCCTCTCTGGTTGTCGGGAATGAAACACTCCTTTCAGCTTCGGGTGTATCAGACGACCACAACCAACTGATGTCCATGTCTCTCTCCTCATTATCTTCAGTTGTTAAAGACTCAGACTGAGACCTAGTTACAGGCCGACGTGCAACATCTGATGTAGATGATAACTCCTCCTCAAAGATTATCCTGACTGCATCAGTGAGGGGTAAAAGGTGATTCCGATGCCAAGTCTTAACTGGTCCAGCACTTCCTTCTGGTCTAATTTCAAATACTGGAAGCCCTGGAAGCTGTTTACATACAATGTATGGCTGTGACCTCCAGCGATTAGCCAGCTTGTGTTTCCCAGGAATACCCAAATTAATAGAACTAGGTCACCAGGTTGTAGATCTTGAATCCTTACTTTGTGGTCAAAGTTGCTCTTATTTCTACTCCCTCTGTTGTTTGACATAGCCCGAGCCTTCTCATAAGCAATCTTCAGACTCTTCCGCAGCCTATTTGTATATCCTCGATGAGAGGTCTCTGAGGTGTGGTCCAGAGAAGTTCCGAAAGCCAGGTCCACTGGTAATCTAGCCTCTCGCCCAAACATCAATCGATAAGGTGAATATCCTGTGATGTCACTCTTGGTGCTGTTATACGCATGTACCAAAGCAGTGATATGCTTACTCCAATTGGGCTTTTGCTCGGAGGTCAGTGTCCCCAATATATTAAGAAGGGTTCTATTAAACCTCTCCGGCTGAGGATCTCCTTGTGGGTGATAAAGCGTAGTTCTAGACTTCTGAATTCCCAATAGATCCAACAATCTCCTGATGAGCGTACTCTCAAAGTCCCTCCCCTGATCTGAGTGAATCCTCTGTGGTAAGCCATAATGGAGGAAAAACTTTTCCACTAGCCTCTTCGCCACTGTGACTGCTTTCTGATCTTTCGTGGAGAAAGCTCGAGCATACCTGGTAAAATGGTCTGTGACTACCAGTATATTTCCTTGTCCACTCAAGTCGGATTCTAAACACAGGAAATCTATGCAAACTAAATCCATGGGACCTTGGCTTGATAAATGACCCATCGGGGCGGCTCGTTGCGGCAAAGTCTTTCTCTGGATACACCTATGGCAGGAGTGAAAGTAACTCTCCACTTCTTTCCTCATGTAAGGCCAATAGAATCTATCCCTTATCAGTTGAAGAGTTCTTTCTGACCCCAGATGGCCATGACAATCATGCAGGGCGATTAAAACTTTCTCCCTGTGTTTCTCTGGCAGAAACAGTTGCCACTTCTCCTCTAGATCTTCAGAGGGGCCCCTTCGGTAGACCACCCCTTGTTGGAACTGCAGCTGACTCCACTTTTTGTGTAACAACAGAGCTTCCCTCCGGGCACTTTTCAGAAGTAAATCAGGGTGCTGACTCTCCAAAGCCTCCAGTATCAAGCTACAGAGTGGATCTTCCTGTTGGTCTCTCCTAAGGTCTTTTCTTGATAACTTAGGTAGACCTTCTGCTGCAATCTGAGAGACATTACAGTAATACCTGGGCACCCCTGCTGTAGTCACGCCGATCTCTTCAGTTCTGGCTCCACCTTTCTCCTGCTTTTCTGCTCCTTCACAAAGGGCTCTTACCCCTTCGGGGGCGAGCTGAGTCCAATCCTCTTGGGAGCTCAGGGGACTGTGGGGTCTTCTCGACAGTGCATCTGCATCTCTGTTGCCCACTCCTGGTCTGTATTTCAGGCTGAAGGAAAATGTTGAAAGAGCAGCCAACCACCTATGGTCTGTGGCATCCAACTTTGCGGTGGTGAGTAAGTATGTGAGGGGGTTGTTGTCTGTTTTGACCACAAATTCCGCATCATACAGGTAATCTCTCAACTTGTCCATCATGACCCAATTCAAGGCCAGAAACTCAAGTTTTTGAGTGGGGTAGTTCTTCTCAGCAGGGGATAAACTTCGGCTCACATAAGCAACGGGCCTTAATTGTCCATTATGATGTTGGTAGAGCACTCCACCGAGCCCATCTCGGGCTGGCATCCACGTGCAGTTCATAGGGCTTGGTAGGATCCGCATAAGCTAACACTGGAGCAGTAGTAAGGCTCCACTTCAATTGTCTGAATGTCTCCTCACATTGCGGAGTCCACTGATCCTGAATAGATTCCTTCTTCTTTCTGGGCCCTTCTTTCCGCCTCCCAGGTTTATCTGAATCCACATCAGCCTCTTCTTGATTCTTCAATAGTTCCGTGAGTGGGTGAGCTATTTTTGCAAACCCCTCCACAAACCTCCGATAGTAGGAGCAGAATCCCAGAAATGACCTGAGCTCAGTCACATTCGTGGACTTGGGCCAAGAGGTAACAGCTTCCAACTTCTCGGGGTCTGTTGCTACTCCTTCTTCAGAAACAATGTGCCCCAAATAGTTCACCGAAGATTGATAGAACTGACACTTCTCCATTGAAAGTTTCAAGCTCTCATCATGTAATCTCTTCAGGACCTTTTCTAGTCGCTCTTCATGCTCTTCAAGAGTTCGGCCAAATACTATGATATCGTCTAAGTATACTAGGACCTCAATCAAGTTCATGTCACCTACCGTCTTTTTCATGAGCCGCTGAAACGTTGCTGGGGCCCCAGACAGACATTGTGGCATCTGGTTAAATTCATAGAACCCCACGGGGGTGATGAAGGCAGTCTTTTCCCTATCCTCAGGACTCATGGGGATCTGGTAATAACCACTCTTCAAGTTTAATACACTGAATCACTTCGCCCCTGACAGACTCTGTAAGGCATCTTCTATACGAGGGGTAGTGTATTGATTGGGAATGGTCTGTTGGTTCAGGGTCCTATAGTCAATACACAGCCATAGCGACCCATTTTTTTTTTCTCACTACCACTATCGGGGAGGCGTATGGACTCCTGGACTCCCTGATAATCCCAGTTCTTTTCAGCTCAGCCAGCTGTTCTCGGAGGTCCTCAAGATCTCCCAATGGGATCCTCCTGACCCTTTCTCGAAAAGGTTTGTCTTCCTCCAGCCGGATCTAGTGCTCTGCACTCTTGGCATATCCCACATCAAACTCACTCCTTGAAAAGGCCTCTCTCCATCTCATGAGCTGGGTTTTGTCCCTCTCTATCCAAACAGGCGTAAGGGAGGTGTTCTTCGGGTAGAAGTCTTCTATGGGAATCTCCCCCTCGGGTCCTCTTTTGACATCACATGGCGAGACCGGGGTCGCTTGATTTGCCTGTCCGAGCAGCATCCTTGCTGGTATCTTCACAGGCAAAGCTGTTGTGTTTCGAACACTGACTGAGACTCTCCCTCTTCTTCTCTTAAGTGCCTTAGTTGATAACACTTTTGGGATTATCTCCAGACCCACATCTTCTTCTCGAGTGTCCGTCTCCAAAACAATGAAAGGACCAGGTTGTCTCCAACTCAACTTGACAGAGGCCCTCATGCATATCACTTCACCGGGTTGTAGCAGTTCTTCACCTCGGTCTAAATGACAAAACTTTTCCCACCCCTTCTAGTGGGGCCTCCTGTTTGTGTACTATATCCTTGTACACTTGGGTTAACATGGGGTGTACCTTCATGACCGGGGCACTTTCCTTCTGTACAAGCGGTGTCAGGAGTCTTTTGACCAGATCAGTATTTGTCCCGATGATAAAGGAACTTCTATGAGCCCCAGGGGGCCGAGGACACACTACTGCCAAGGTGTCGAAAGTCTCCGCCTTTCCAGCCACACTCGGGTCAAAGGTGAGTTTGATAGGGATATACCCCTAGTAAGGGAAGTTCTGGGTACCCAGGCCCCATATCTCTAATTCTTCCAACTTTTGCAGGGGCAGATGTTTGAGATGCTTCACATAGAAATCGTTGTATAACAAAGTCACTTGGGCTCCGGTATCCAGCAGTGCTTTGGTGTAGATTCCTTCCACCTGGATTGGGATGATCAGAGAGGGTCCTACTAGCTTGGGAGGGAATCCACCATGAGTGCTTGTCTTAACTTGCTTGCTAGTGCGCATCTTGACTCCTCGTTTCCATGGGCGTCTATTCAACCACGTTCCCTCTCCTACCCTCAGAACTTTGTGGGCCTGGGTTTCGTTGGAGTTGGCGGCTGTTACAGGGCACCCAGTTGACTCCTTCACTGGGGCCCTTTGAAGTTTTCCGTCGGCTTTTGGCGTTGTACTGCTGCCCTTGGGCTTGGGCACACTTTTCCAAAATGACCAGTCCCTCCACAGTTGAAACAGAGACCAGATGTTCTTCTAAGGGTGAAGTCTGACACCTTTTCAGTTTTTTTAGTTCCTTCGTCGGTCGGAATAGGGGATTTTGTGGTCAGCAAATCCATCATCTCCATTAACTGTGCCACCTGAGTCTTAAGGAGCTCAATCTGAGGATCATCATCTATCACACTAACTCTCCTGACTCCAACAGCGTGTTTTGGTTCTTGAATTTTTTCCTTCTTCCTTTCTAGGATAGCTTCTTCTTCCCGTACAATCTGAATCAGGTCGGGGTACTTCAATATGCCTCCGTCTTGACGAGTTCTTAACTGGCGTGATAGGGTCCAAAGGCTGGCCACCTCTTAAAACTTGTTTGGCTCGAATCTCATCCACCTCACGAGGATCTAGCCCCTTCTTTAACAAGATCTGGTGAATGACCTTGTCCAACCGTCTCATATATTCTGACAATTTCTCCCCTGCTTCTCGATAGGTGTGTTCCAGTTGATAAATCAGGTCAGAAACCTTTTCAGTACGTCCGAACACATCTTGCAGGATATCTAAGTAGTCTTGCGCTACACAATTCTGAGCTTTAAATTTCGGATAGCCTCGGAAGCAGGCCCTTTCAAACTCTCAGTAATCCGCTGTTTTTTTGTGCATTTCAGGGATGTCCCACTCATCCAAAGCTTGCATGGCCTGTTCCAACCACTCTTCAAAAGTGTCTTCCTCTTTGGGTACAGGCCGTCGGCCTGAGAAAATGCCCAGTTTTCGATACCCAGTCCCTGAGAATGTTGGGTTTCCTTTTTGACATTGGGACACAAAGTTCCCCAGGGCTGTGAAGAGTTCTGGTTTAATTGCAGCCGGAACTGACTGTGATGGAACCTTGACTTCTGCTGATCTCATCTGTGGGAGGGTGGTAAAATTCTCCCCTTGTTCCCCTGGGTGGGTCAGATAAAATTTGGTCTTATCAGCGAGTTCAACACTTGTACCCTTGAAATTTTCTGGAAATCCCTTCCTCCATTCTAATAATGCATAAGTGCGGAATGTCTCATGATTGGGTCTGACTGCGACCACCTTGGCTCTTTGTTCTGGGGACAGCGTTTTTACCACTCGATTAATGTGTTCTTTCTCCCAGACCCATCTCCCCAGAGCTCCATGGCCACGCTCACTTCTGAGCGGGTGCCTTCCGCCTCACACCACTGTGCCACAGTGGGGGGATCCATTCTATGGTTCTTAAGGGGGTGCTTGACCTCAGAGCGAAAGTTATCCCGGACAAGCCCCCACATGTAGCAATAACTCACGGTGCTGATTTAAAGTGGGCCGGTTCTCTGGTCTCTTCACCCCTCTTAACCTATTCAATCCCCTTGACACAACTGTAGTGCAGTGTTGTAGTGACACTAATACCAATTATCACTCACAATATATACATATATATATCTGACACTTATATATATACCTCTACCTGGGTGCTTGTGACCCAGGTTGTCAGCGCTACATAAATAAAATGGAATAAAAAATAAATAAAATATTAATAAATAACCCTAACCCCAACTCCTAATCCTAACCCTAACCTAAACTGAACTCGATCCCCTTATCCTACGAAAAAACATTCTAATAAATGAATAATAATAAAAGAAGAAATAAAAGCTAATGGAAAAGCTGAAAAAGCTGAAATACCTAGCAACAAATGATGCAACAGATAATAGTTTTCTCTATGGGCTAATAAAAAAATGCAAAAGCACAAAAACGCTGCATACAAAAACGTGCAAAAAAAAAAAAAAAAACGCCGGAAAAGTGTTCAAGAATGCTACGCTAAGGTGTGAATGCAGCCTGACTCATAGCACAGTAATTAAGGAGTATTTTGTGTCTGCAAGGACTGTGCACTGTGTATAGTGAATAATAACAGTAGGCTCAGATTTTATTTAACCATGCCCCGCTAAGCAACACCTTATGTAAACCAAATTGTGATTTGTTTTTCCCAAATCCCAAATTGAGCAGCCAATTTTTTTTCGCATCTTTTTTACTGGACAAAAAGTCCAAACGGCCTTGTCTTCATTGCTGATATTTAACCTGCAGATGGCACTCCAGGACAAAACAAAATAACTGGAGGAAGCATGGGATCATTAATACCCTTTTTTTCCCAGCTTTTAGTCATAACATGAACATACATCATTAATCTACACTCTCCGTGGGCACAAAGTACAGGAAAGCTGTACAAAAAATTTGTGAAGGTTGTTATCGATGGCCGCTTTTTGTACAGGCTATTTGCTTAGCTGAGTAAAGTGTAAACATCTGACCTTGTGCTTTATCAATGCGGGGCATTGCTGTGCCATTTATTGTAATTGAAACCCCAATAAACTGCAAAGTAGGGGACAACGAACCCCAATGCAGATAGGGTGTGTTGCAGTATGCTGCGCAAAAAAAGGGTGCATGTCTAAAACACTTGCGCATTAAGGTGTGTTTCCAGTGCATTCAAAATGCATCTTTAAGCAAAACCATTTTTTAAAATTTCAATAGCATAAGGAAAGATTAGACTCAATGTTACATTTATATTGCTGTCTGTTAGGGTGTCTATTAGGGTGACTCACCCCTTTATTTGTCTGGTGACCATTGTCACCAAGAAAAAAAGGTGCGGGGAAACCATTTTGGGAGATCTCCTCTAACGTTCTTTTGCCTCACTGGGATAGGGGGTTTAACCACTTCAGCCTCGGAAGAATTTACCCCCTTCCTGACCAGAGCACTTTTTGTGATTCGGTACTGCGCCGCTTTAACTGACAATTGCGCGGTCATGCGACGTTGCACCCAAACAAAATTGATGTCCTTTTTTCCCCACAAATAGAGCTTTCTTTTGGTGGTATTTGATCACTTCTGCGGTTTTTATTTTTTGCGCTATAAACAAAAAAAGAGCGATAATTTTGAAAAAAAAAAAATATTTTTTGCTATAATAAATATCCCCCAAAAATATATAAAAAAACAAATTTTTTCCTCAGTTTAGGCCGATATGTATTCTTCTACATATTTTTGGTTAAAAAATCGCAATAAGCGTATATTGATTGATTTGCACAAAAATAATAGCGTCTACAAAATAGGTGTGACAGACCTTAGAATTATGGCATTTTTATTATTAATTTTTTTTTTTTTTTAGTAATGGCGGCGATCTGCGATTTTTACCATGACTGCAACATTATGGCGGACACATCAGACACTTTTGACACATTTTTGGGACCATTGTCACTTATACAGCGATCAGTGCTATAAAAATGCATTGATTACTGTGTAAATGACACTGGCAGGGAAGGGGTTAAACACTAGGGGGCCAGTAAGGGGTTAAGTGTGTCCTAGGGAGTGATTCTAACTGTGGGGGGATGGGCTACTACGATGACAGGAAGCAGTGATCTCTGTCATGTCACAAGGCAGAACGGGGAAATGTCTTGTTTACAAAGGCATCTCCCCATTCTTCTTCTCCATGACACGATCGCGGGCCCCCGGCGGACATCGAGTCCGTGGGACCCACGGTCACAAATGCTGCACGGTTATTAAATGTGGACAGCTCTGTCCACTGTCCATATTATCCATTATAGGCTTTTGGGGAGAGGCAAAAATGCCCTAAATACCTGATTCTAATGCCTTAATCTGTCCCCAGCGATGAGAGTATTGCTGCTTATACAAGCAATTAATTTCAAACTATCTCTAACTTGAAGTCAGTTGGTCAACATAAAGGAAAAAAATCGACTTGATTGGCTTCTTAACCAACATTGAATGTACTGTTTTTTTTTTTTTTGCTACTTCAGCGTTTACATTGAGAGGATTTAAATCACCGTTTATGTCTCATTTTTCCCATCTCATTATCATCACATCATAGTAGCAAAGATATAACTTTCTTATTTTTCCATTTTAAAAAAACTTTATTTATTCTTTACACATTTAAAAAAAAAAAATCCCTCTACTAACGCTAAGCCCAATAAACAGCTTAAATTCCCTGCCCCAACCCCCCTCCCCCCCCCCAACTCTCCCCCCCTCCCCAACCTGCAATCGTGCTGCGATAGTGCATACATTCGTTATATGAACTTCTCGGCAAATCTCCCTGTTTTTTTAAAGGATAACCACTTCGCCCACTTTGCTCCATCAAGATCTTCTTCTATCTCAAGGAAAGTATCTTCAACCTCACCCGCCTCTAAGATATAAGTTTCATTAACACTAATTAACCAATCTCGAATGCTTGGGCCCTCCACCTCTTGCCATTTTTTAGGTATTAAACTTTTTGCCGCATTTAGAATTACTGGAGTTGGAGATACATTATACTTGCTAATATGACCTTCAGTCCCGTGGAACAAACACACCCAAGGGTCTTCCCTGATCTCAGTACCCGTTATCTCCTGTATTATCTTTAGCACCTCCTGCCAGTATCTTTTAATAATTGGGCACTCCCACCAGAGGTGGGCCATTGTTCCCCTGATGGAGTACCCCCTCTAACAGTTTCCAGAAGATTCCGGTTGCATCTTATTTATTCTGCAAAATATAAGAAAAATACAGCGCTGTCAGAAAAAGTAATATGACATGCAATAATTGATCTGCTGTCTATACCATGAGTGGAATAAATAAGCTGCGGTTGCAAAATGTGAGATACCCACACTACAAAATACTATAGCAATAAAAGAAACCGCGCTAAATAAAATTTGAAGGAAGTAAATGTACATCAAATTCATGAGTCCATCAAAAACATCAGAACAGTGTCAATTGTCATCCGGCAGGAGATCACCATAGAACACAAATCTTCATCCCCAGCAAAAGTGACATCACACTCAAAATCACCGCAGAAAATAGTGTTGGAGATAGGACAGTCCTTCACCTTCAAAACAACTGCCTCTTACCAGCTCCCTTGATCTCTGGTCAGGAGATCAAATACGCCTTTTGGCTTATAACCCAGCCACAGTCTCAGAATGGGATGGATGAAACACCAGATCAGGTCCTCCTATTTGTCTTAAATGACCCCCAAGCAGCTTATCCAATGGCCAGTCACATAAAAGAAAAAAGGGGCTCCCATAGTGTAAAAACGTATAAGATTTTTATTCATAAAAAGGTAATGCACTTACATGTATCCAAAATAGTTCAGGCAACATTGGGTATGCGAGCCGGCCGGCTCTCTCTATGCAAACGCCCGTAGCTTCCGGGACTGCGTGTTAGTGTTGTAGTGGCGTCAGCATGCTGCTCTCCCTACGTCGTTTCGTCAAACCTGACGTCGTCCTGGGGCACGGGCGGCGTGCTGATCACCGCCAATTATATGCCAGTTAATTACAGAGGGGACTGCCCAGTCCTGAGGTCCTAGCAGTCGATGATGCGGATGCCGCCATATTGCAATGGGGCAGACGCCAGTGTGTTAACAGAGAAAGACCCAGGTATTACTGGATGTCCTCCCTTAACTAAAAAGTGTACCATGCTGACGTTTATTATATACCTAATATACAATACGAAAGATTGTGCATATCAGTTGTGTGTAAAACTATTACTATTAATAATATATAAGTGTAACCCGCAAAGCGGAGTGGTGGCATCTAGTGGTCAAACTCTATATGACATGGCCTCAAACCTTTATATCCCATTTGTAGAGTCACCTAGATGCATCAAATAAAAATCTAAAAGCAAAACTAATAATATAATTAATTAAGTTTGTCTTTCACTAACCTCCATCTGTGGAGAGAAAAGACAAGGAGGAAAAAACCAGAAAAATATTTAGGGAGAAAAATTTTGTATTAGAGTTTGGCTAAACCTAGGTTAAATAGACCATCCAGTGTCCAGCAACAGGCATGATAAGAGCCCGTCTGGGTGGTTATACTAAGCCAAAAATAGGCACAAGCATATCAAATCACTATGGCCCATGTATTAACTGGGTGAATCTTCCTATTAAAGAATATTCTATGTTAATTAATACACTGTAGGACAATCCAAAAAAATTATGTACTGTAAACATGTGACTTAGAATTAAAAATTAAAAACATATATGTACATCCCACCCCCCCCCCAAATGCTGCAAGGGACTCAGGACTAGTTTACATATATTTGCCCTAGCTGTTATCAATGAAAGAGTTGACATCTGTATCTATATTAAGGCCATAAGGGGTGTAACAGCGTACCCTATGGATCCACGCCATCTCCATCTTAGATAGTTCCCTAACTAAGGATCCGACTCTTCAGTGGGCATTATACTTGTCTATAGCTAGAAAAATTGTATTGGCTGGGTCCCGGTTATGGACCCTATCATAGTGTTTGGAGACAGAATGGAATTTGAAACCTGTTTTGATGTTAGTTATGTGTTCCCCTAAACGCACCTGCATAGCCCGTTTGGTTCGGCCTATGTATTGGAGACCACATGGGCATTGGAGCAGGTATACAACCCCAGTGGAGCTGCATGTAATAAATGGTTCTATTTTGTGCTCTCTGGAGGTACTAGTTGAGACAAATGATAATGTCTTTTTGATTTTAATCCGATTAAGTGTGCAGATTTGGCATCTGCGGCATTGGTGATAACCTGAGAGACCTTGAAAGAAAGACAATCTCTTGCCAGGGGGGTCCACTACATTGGGGGCAATAATACTCCTCAACCAGGGGGCCCCTCTGAATATCACCTGAGGTTTCTTGGGCAAAAAAGTGTTAATCAGTGTGTCATTACCCAACAGATGCCAATGTTTACTGATAACTTTTTTAATTTGGTAATGTTAGGTTGAATAAGCTGTGATGAAAGGGATGACAGGACCCTCTTTCTTTTCGTAGGGGCCATATCCAAAAGTTCAGATCTGTCACGCCTTTCCACTTCTTCTATGATGGTCTCTAGTGGATCTCTATCATAGCCCTTCTCTAAAAACCTCTTTTTTAGAATGTTTGCCTGGACTCTATAGTCCTCCACGTTTGAGCAGTTGCGTCTCATCCTGACGAACTGACTCCTAGGTACCGACTGAAGCCAGCTGTCCTTATGGCAACTGTCGAGGGGTATGAATGCATTTCGGTCTGTCTGTTTAAAAAAAGTGATCGTTTTAAAAGAGTCTATTTCCTTATAGATGGTTAAATCTAGAAAGTTGATCTTTTCTTGACTGGCTTCGTGGACAAACCTGATACCCCTCTCATTATTGTTAACTTGAGAGAAAAAGTCTTCCAGTTCAGGGATAGACCCTTCCCAGAGGAGGAGGACGTCATCTATATACCTGGCCCAAAAGACCAGGTGTGGACTACGGTCCTTATAAATGACGTCCTCCTCCCACTTGGCCATGAAAAGATTAGCCAAGCTAGGGGCGTACTTGGCGCCCATAGCAACACCTCGTTGCTGTCGATAATAACAATGGTTGTACCAGAAATAATTGTGATTTGCCGCAAAATCCAATAGCTCCATGATATAATCCTGCTGTCTTAATGGGATTTTGGAAAGAGTATTCAAAAAATATTTTACGGCTGCAAATCCTAAGTGATGTGGAATTATAGTGTATAATGAAGTCACATCAGCTGTCACCAACCATGTTCGACTATTGGGTTTCAACTGAGACAACAAATTTATCACATGCTTCGTATCTTTTATGTAGGAAGGCATTTGTTGTACTAGGGGTTGCAGAAAAAAGTCTATGTACTTGCCCACCCGGGACGTAACCGAATCAATGCCACTGACTATAGGTCGTCCCGGGGGGCAAGTCAAACTTTTATGGACTTTAGGCAAACAATACAGAATTGGAACTCTTGGAGCCCTAGGGACCAAAAAGGTTTTTTCTTTGTCATTGAGTCATCCCTTAGTGACTAATTTATCCAAATCACTCTTATATTTAATCACCGGATTCCCAGGTAAGGGGGTATACGTATCCTGATCTTCCACGATATTGGACATTTCCCGTAAGTAATCTTTCCTATCGAGAATTACTATCCCCCCACCTTTATCAGCGGGTCGGATTACAATCCCCTTATTATTACAAAGGGAATCCAATCCTTCCTTCAATGTGCTAGTCATCCTATGATTGGCCACTTTGAGAGAATCTAGGTCTCTAAGGACCACGTCCCTAAATACCCTCAATGAAGGTGCCAAGGTGCCAGGAGGGTTAAAAGTGGAAGCATTGGCTAATCCAGTGTGTTGATACTCCTGTTGGACAGGTAGCCTAGATCCTTCTAAACAATTGGCAAAATATCTTTTAATATTAATCCTTCGGACATATTTGTGGACGTCCATATATGTTTGAAATTTATTTAGCTTTTTTGGGGGTGCAAATTTCAAACCTTTATTTAATAGCGCCAATTCCGATTGGGTTAAAACCTGAGTGCTAAGATTGAAGATCCCATCAGCCCTTACATTCTTATCTTTTTTGGATCTTGCTCTCCTCCCCCCTCTGGTTCCTCTTTGTTTTCTACCGGCCTTTTTATTCCCTGATTGGGTCTGGGAAAACCCCAAGGATGTGATTCCTGATTCCTGCCATAAGTACTGGCAGGCCGGTCCCTTACTGATCTATAATATCCCTGTTCATAATTGGGGTGGTCTCCTCTATCATATTGTGTAGGGCCTGCTCTATCCCTTAAAGGATAAAAACGGTTACGTGTATCTACTCCATAGTCCACTTCATCCTCGTCCCCCTCCATGTTATAGTGCTGGGGATTGTCACCATAATGATGTTGACTGGGTTGTGTATCATAACCATATTCATTATACCTTGGTTGATCACGACTAATATCAGAATATGAAGTAGTCCTATGATTCTGATGCTGATTTTGATTATATTGTTGGGACTGCCTTTGTTCACGATTCACATTCTGATTATATTGTTGATACCCCCCAGCCTTTCGTGTGTGCTGGCCTCCCCTATTGGGAACTGATGATCTCTGAGATGATTGGTAGGATACTCGTCTCCCCCTTTTAGACTGTTTGTTAATTACATGGGGTTTCTTGGGGGTTCTCTGAGAACCATTCCTAGATGGAGGGTGCTGGTTCTGAACTGGGGGTTGTGATGGAACATCACCCCCCTGCACAGTGACCTCCATAGAAGGTTCCTGTCCGCCACTTGCTTCCATAGCCAGTTTCCTCTGCCAGGCAAACACACTGTTAGCTTGATAATCCCCATAGTCTCTATTGTATTTCTTTCTTTTTTTGAATTTTTGCTCCATTTCTTCCTTATCTAATGTTTTTAATAAGTTACTGGTTCTTTCTTTGTATTCCTCCACTTCTTTATAGGGCAAAAGGCTGTCCTTGAGGGCTTTTATCTCACCGTCCAGTCTAGTTAATTTGCTCTTTTTTCTGGCTACCAAAAATCTTAGGAAGTTAACCCCTGCCTCATTGAAGTAACGGAACCATTCTTCCAGTTCCGATTCTCCTTTTTGAGGGCAAACTTCCCATCTGAGGCTTCTTGGGACCATACCTGTCTTGATGTATGTCTCCAAGAAAGCCACATCCCATTGCGTATGTATTTCAGAGATTGTTAAGTTATTTAGTCGTACAAAAAAACCTCCAAGGTCATTCTCCCTATAATTGTATACTTCAAATACACCATCTGTGTTGACCACCTTAGCTGCCCTGTATTCAAAGATATCCATTATATGTGCTACCAAAGAACACCAGTCTGTCCTATGGGGAGAAACTGGTGTGATTAATATCACACTCTAGATGGACATGAAATACCTACAGATATGTAAGCAGAAATAATCCGTCACATCTGCAATACACAAATGAGTGTGTCCGACTGCTGCTATATAGATTGTATCTACAATTAAATATGCAAAATATAAGAAAAATACAGCGCTGTCAGAAAAAGTAATATGACATGCAATAATTGATCTGCTGTCTATACCATGAGTGGAATAAATAAGCTGCGGTTGCAAAATGTGAGATACCCACACTACAAAATACTATAACAATAAAAGAAACTGCGCTAAATAAAATTTGAAGGAAGTAAATGTACATCAAATTCATGAGTCCATCAAAAACATCAGAACAGTGTCAATTGTCATCCGGCAGGAGATCACCATAGGACACAAATCTTCATCCCCAGCAAAAGTGACATCACACTCAAAATCACCGCAGAAAATAGTGTTGGAGATAGGACAGTCCTTCAAAACAACTGCCTCTTACCAGCTCCCTTGATCTCTGGTCAGGAGATCAAATACGCCTTTTGGCTTATAACCCAGCCACAGTCTCAGAATGGGATGGATGAAACACCAGATCAGGTCCTCCTATTTGTCTTAAATGACCCCCAAGCAGCTTATCCAATGGCCAGTCACATAAAAGAAAAAAGGGGCTCCCATAGTGTAAAAACGTATAAGATTTTTATTCATAAAAAGGTAATGCACTTACATGTATCCAAAATAGTTCAGGCAACATTGGGTATGCGAGCCGGCCGGCTCTCTCTATGCAAACGCCCGTAGCTTCCGGGACTGCGTGTTAGTGTTGTAGTGGCGTCAGCACGCCGCTCTCCCTACGTCGTTTCGTCAAACCTGACGTCGTCCTGGGGCACGGGCAGCGTGCTGATCACCACCAATTATATGCCAGTTAATTACAGAGGGGACCGCCCAGTCCTGAGGTCCGAGCAGTCGATGATGCGGATGCCGCCATATTGCAATGGGGCAGACGCCAGTGTGTTAACAGGGAAAGACCCAGGTATTACTGGATGTCCTCCCTTAACTAAAAAGTGTACCATGCTGATGTTTATTATATACCTAATATACAATAAACAGGGATATTATAGATCAGTAAAGGACCGGCCTGCCAGTACTTATGGCAGGAATCAGGAATCACATCCTTGGGGTTTTCCCAGACCCAATCAGGGAATAAAAAGGCCGGTAGAAAACAAAGAGGAACCAGAGGGGGGAGGAGAGCAAGATCCAAAAAAGATAAGAATGTAAGGGCTGATGGGATCTTCAATCTTAGCACTCAGGTTTTAACCCAATCGGAATTGGCGCTATTAAATAAAGGTTTGAAATTTGCACCCCCAAAAAAGCTAAATAAATTTCAAACATATATGGACGTCCACAAATATGTCCGAAGGATTAATATTAAAAGATATTTTGCCAATTGTTTAGAAGGATCTAGGCTACCTGTCCAACAGGAGTATCAACACACTGGATTAGCCAATGCTTCCACTTTTAACCCTCCTGGCACCTTGGCACCTTCATTGAGGGTATTTAGGGACGTGGTCCTTAGAGACCTAGATTCTCTCAAAGTGGCCAATCATAGGATGACTAGCACATTGAAGGAAGGATTGTATTCCCTTTGTAATAATAAGGGGATTGTAATCCGACCCGCTGATAAAGGTGGGGGGATAGTAATTCTCGATAGGAAAGATTACTTACGGGAAATGTCCAATATCGTGGGAGATCAGGATACGTATACCCCCTTACCTGGGAATCCGGTGATTAAATATAAGAGTGATTTGGATAAATTAGTCACTAAGGGATATCGAGAAAGGATACTCAATGACAAAGAAAAAACCTTTTTGGTCCCTAGGGCTCCAAGAGTTCCAATTCTGTATTGTTTGCCTAAAGTCCATAAAAGTTTGACTTGCCCCCCGGGACAACCTATAGTCAGTGGCATTGATTCGGTTACGTCCCGGGTGGGCAAGTACATAGACTTTTTTCTGCAACCCCTAGTACAACAAATGCCTTCCTACATAAAAGATACGAAGCATGTGATAAATTTGTTGTCTCAGTTGAAACCCAATAGTCGAACATGGTTGGTGACAGCTGATGTGACTTCATTATACACTATAATTCCACATCACTTAGGATTTGCAGCCGTAAAATATTTTTTGAATACTCTTTCCAAAATCCCATTAAGACAGCAGGATTATATCATGGAGCTATTGGATTTTGCGGCAAATCACAATTATTTCTGGTACAACCATTGTTATTATCGACAGCAACGAGGTGTTGCTATGGGCGCCAAGTACGCCCCTACCAGTCCACGAAGCCAGTCAAGAAAAGATCAACTTTCTAGATTTAACCATCTATAAGGAACCATCTATAAGGAACTAGACTCTTTTAAAACGATCACTTTTTTTAAACAGACAGACCGAAATGCATTCATACCCCTCGACAGTTGCCATAAGGACAGCTGGCTTCAGTAGGTACCTAGGAGTCAGTTCGTCAGGATGAGACGCAACTGCTCAAACGTGGAGGACTATAGAGTCCAGGCAAACATTCTAAAAAAGAGGTTTTTAGAGAAGGGCTATGATAGAGATCCACTAGAGACCATCATAGAAGAAGTGGAAAGGCGTGACAGATCTGAACTTTTGGATATGGCCCCTACGAAAAAGAAAGAGGGTCCTGTCATCCCTTTCATCACAGCTTATTCAACCCAACATTACCAAATTAAAAAAATTATCAGTAAACATTGGCATCTGTTGGGTAATGACACACTGATTAACACTTTTTTGCCCAAGAAACCTCAGGTGATATTCAGAGGGGCCCCCTGGTTGAGGAGTATTATTGCCCCCAATGTAGTGGACCCCCCTGGCAAGAGATTGTCTTTCTTTCAAGGTCTCTCAGGTTATCACCAATGCCGCAGATGCCAAATCTGCACACTTCGGATTAAAACCAAAAAGACATTATCATTTGTCTCAACTAGTACCTCCAGAGAGCACAAAATAGAACCATTTATTACATGCAGCTCCACTGGGGTTGTATACCTGCTCCAATGCCCATGTGGTCTCCAATACATAGGCCGAACCAAACGGGCTATGCAGGTGCGTTTAGGGGAACACATAACTAACATCAAAACAGGTTTCAAATTCCATTCTGTCTCCAAACACTATGATAGGGTCCATAACCGGGACCCAGCCAATACAATTTTTCAAGCTATAGACAAGTATAATGCCCACTGGAGAGGCGGATCCTTAGTTAGGGAACTATCTAAGATGGAGATGGCGTGGATCCATAGGGTACGCTGTTACACCCCTTATGGCCTTAATATAGATACAGATGTCAACTCTTTCATTGATAACAGCTAGGGCAAATATATGTAAACTAGTCCTGAGTCCCTTGCAGCATTTGGGGGGGGGGGGGTGGGATGTACATATATGTTTTTAATTTTTAATTCTAAGTCACATGTTTACAGTACATAATTTTTTGGATTGTCCTACAGTGTATTAATTAACATAGAATATTCTTTAATAGGAAGATTCACCCAGTTAATACATGGGCCATAGTGATTTGATATGCTTGTGCCTATTTTTGGCTTAGTATAACCACCCAGACGGGCTCTTATCATGCCTGTTGCTGGACACTGGATGGTCTATTTAACCTAGGTTTAGCCAAACTCTAATACAAAATTTTTCTCCCTAAATATTTTTCTGTTTTTTTCCTCCTTGTCTTTTCTCTCCACAGAGGGAGGTTAGTGAAAGACAAACTTAATTAATTATATTATTAGTTTTGCTTTTAGATTTTTATTTGATGCATCTAGGTGACTCTACAAATGGGATATAAAGGTTTGAGGCCATGTCATATAGAGTTTGACCACTAGATGCCACCACTCCGCTTTGCGGGTTACACTTATATATTATTAATAGTAATAGTTTTACACACAACTGATATGCACAATCGTTCGTATTGTATATTAGGTATATAATAAACATCAGCATGGTACACTTTTTAGTTAAGGGAGGACATCCAGTAATACCTGGGTCTTTCCCTGTTAACACACTGGCGTCTGCCCCATTGCAATATGGCGGCATCCGCATCATCGACTGCTCGGACCTCAGGACTGGGCGGTCCCCTCTGTAATTAACTGGCATATAATTGGCGGTGATCAGCACGCCACCCGTGCCCCAGGACGACGTCAGGTTTGACGAAACGACGTAGGGAGAGCGGCGTGCTGACGCCACTACAACACTAACACGCAGTCCCGGAAGCTACGGGCGTTTGCATAGAGAGAGCCGGCCGGCTCGCATACCCAATGTTGCCTGAACTATTTTGGATACATGTAAGTGCATTACCTTTTTATGAATAAAAATCTTATACGTTTTTACACTATGGGAGACCCTTTTTTCTTTTATGTGACTGGCCATTGGATAAGCTGCTTGGGGGTCATTTAAGACAAATAGGAGGACCTGATCTGGTGTTTCATCCATCCCATTCTGAGACTGTGGCTGGGTTATAAGCCAAAAGGCGTATTTGATCTCCTGACCAGAGATCAAGGGAGCTGGTAAGAGCCAGTTGTTTTGAAGGTGAAGGACTGTCCTATCTCCAACAATATTTTCTGCGGTGATTTTGAGTGTGATGTCACTTTTGCTGGGGATGAAGATTTGTGTCCTATGGTGATCTCCTGCCGGATGACAATTGATACTGTTCTGATGTTTTTGATGGACTCATGAATTTGATGTACATTTACTTCCTTCAAATTTTATTTAGCGCGGTTTCTTTTATTGTTATAGTATCTTATTTATTCTATCTGGTGTTATGTACCATCTGGCTAGGCATTTGAAATTTGATTCTATCATTCTCGTATCTACTGCTGATTTATGTGTTGCGTTTAGAATGGCCTCCCAAGTCACTCCACTGGATATAGATCCCAACTGGGATTCCCACTGATTGAAGTATAACGGTTTCGCTGCTTCACCCTCTTCCTGCACTATTTTATATAATTCTTTCGTTTTCTTTATAACTCTATTCTTCAAAAACAATTTCTCCAGAGACCTAAGGTTCTTCTTATCTCTAATAAGGCCGAGGAGGCTTTTAATAAAGAGCGCAAGCTGATTATATCGCCATGTGTCTATATTCATTAGGTCCTTGAGTAGGGTTAACTCCTGAAAAGTGACAATTTTACCATTTTTTATAATATCCATCAATTGTGCATCATTATTTTTTATCCAGTTCCCTCCCACTTCCCTCAATCCTGGAGGAAAAAACTCATTCTCTTTTAGGTAAATAAATGGTGAATTAAACTCCCAAGCATTTTGTTTATGCAACTGATCCCAAATCTTTAAAGTGTAACGTGTTATATTATGTGCATTCGGGCCTAGCTTCCTAAATTGTGGAGGATTCCAAATTAATTGGTGTAATTTTGCATTGCTCATATCATTTTCTAATTTTACCCATCTTTTTTCTATCAGTTCCTTACCCCATTCTAACACTCGTGATAGTACTATCGCTCTGTGATAGTTTTTAAAGTCTGGAAGAGCCAGACCACCCTGTGCTTTATCCCTACTCAGGACCTTATAAGCAATCCGTGGCTTCTTATTTTTCCATATAAATCTGGTAAGAATATTGTTCAGAATCCTAAAAAAAGACTGTGCTAACGGGATTGGGAGTAGCTGCATTTTATACAAGATCTTCGGGGCCAGGGTCATTTTAACAGTGTTTAATCGTCAGAACCAAGAGATCGGAAGATGCAAACTTTTTTTCGTTTCCTGCTTGATCTCGTCGAGGAGAGGAATAAAGTTTAAGCGGTACAGTTTCTTTAAGGAATTTGCTAATGTGACTCCCAGATAGCTTATTTTTTTGCACCACGGAAAATGGAAATTTTCCTTGAGTTTAGTTGCTTCTCGTGCATCGATATTGATGTTTAAAACAACCGATTTACTAAGGTTGACCTTGTAATTTGAGAGCTCCCCATATCTCCTCATAGAAGCCAGAAGATTGGGGAGTGAGATCTTCGGATTAACGATGTAAAACAGTACATAATCGGCGAATGCCGAAAGCCTGTGTACATCTCCCTCCACCACGCATCCACATATATCCGGATTCTTTCGGATCGAAATTAGTAAGGGTTCCAGGGTTAGGACAAACAGAAGGGGGGACAGGGGGCAACCCTGCCTGGTCCCGTTTTCCATCCTAAACTCCTCCGATGATATACCATTCACCCTGACAAATGCCGAGGGAGATTTATACAATGCTTTAATCCAGTTCAGCATGGTATCACCCAAACCGACTGCCCTCAACGTCCTCAGCATGAACCCCCAGTCTACTCTGTCGAAGGCTTTCTCTGCATCAATCGACAGAAGCAGACCGGGGGTCCCCCTTGTTTTCATCGCATCCATGACCAGGAGTGACCTAACGCCGTTATCCCTCCCCTCTCTCCCTGGTATGAAACCTGTCTGATCTGGGTGAATCCAGTATGACATTTTATCCCTTAATCTACTGGCTAATACCTTGGCATATAATTTAGTATCTGCGTTGAGCAGAGCTATCGGCCTGTAGCTCGAACACAGCGAGCTATCTTTCCCGTCCTTTGGTATTAAAGTAACTGATGCCAACAATGCTCCCTCGCAAAACTCTTCTTGACCCCCTATCTTATTCCAAATCTGACAAAGCTTGGGGATCAGGGACTCCTTAAATTTTCTGTAGAAATAGGAAGTAAAACCATCTGGCCCTGGACTCTTTCCAGGGGGAGATGCTTTCAAGGCCCTCTCGATCTCTTCTACAGTGATCGGACCATCTAATTCTTTTGCATCGCTGTCCGAGAGGCTTGGTAAACCAACCACCTTTATAAACTCGTCCATTATTTCCTCTCTTTCCAGGGTACTTACCCCGCCTTGCCTAACCTTATAGAGGGATGCGAAGTAGCTCCGAAATTCTTCAGCTATGTCTCTGGAAGTATATTTTAGTACCCCCTTTTTATTTTGAATCCTATCTATGAAGTTGGTGCCCCCTTTCCTTTTCAATACTGTTGCCAAATGCTTCCCCACCTTGTTACTCCATCTAAATCTATCTTTTAAGTTTTTATTTAGAATACGCTTAGAATCTAATTCCATTAAATCTTTTAGTTCCTCTCTTTTTATAATTAGTTGATGCAGGAATGAGTTATGGCCCCCACTAGCTGCCTTGTGTGATTGTTCGAGATGGTATATTTCTTCTATAAGTTCTGTTTTCCTTTTTGTACTTTTTTTTCTCCTTGGCTCCTATTGAAATCAAAATGCCCCTTATATACGCTTTTAGCGCCTCCCATAGGACTGATCCAGAAATCTCCCCGTTGTCATTTATCAAGTAAAAACCCATCGATTTCCTCCTGTATCTTGCTACTGACACTAGGATTCTCGATGAGCCTTTCATCCAAATGCCATGAAAATGTACTGTTTAAAGGAAATTGACCATTTACTGACTTAACTACACATTGATTGCAGTCAGTTTCTGAAACATACAATTTTTAAAAAATCTCTAGTCCTTGTATGCAAGCAGGGCTCTATAGGGTGCTGCAAGAGAAAGAAGCTACCTTGAAAAAGGAAACCTGGGGCAACGATCATGACACCAGCTCAAACTGGAACATAGGTGTAACACTGGGTAATGTTATTGAATGCAGAACCTTATTTGTCCACAAGATGGCATTGCCAGCATCTACAAATACTGCAGCTGCTGACTTTTAATACATGCACACTTACCTGTTCAGGGAGTCCACGGTGTCGGCACTGCAGGCGATCTTCGGATTGGCTGTCGGGTGCAGCCGCCATTACTGGTAAGGGAAGCCTTTCGGCTTCACAGCAGGTTCCCTACTGCGCATGCGTGAAGCGTGCTGCGCTTTCTAATTGGTTCGGTGGTGGAGGAAGGAGGAGGGGGCCGAACTTCCGAGAGACAGGGCCACCTCAAAAGCAGGTACCCGTTCCCCCCTCCCCCCTGAAAGGTGCCAAATGTGGCACCGGAGGGGGGAGGAGACGGATAAGCGGAAGTTCCACTTTTGAGTGAAACTCTGCTTTAACATGGAACCACAGAGCATCTGAGCACCAAAAACCAAAAACGCTATTTGATTAAAGTGTTTGTTACCCTAAAGATCCAGTTTCCTTAAAAGCATGTTATACAGCACAGTGCTTGTGCTGTGTAATTTGGCCCCTTCTATCACCTAAAAAAACCTGGCTGATCCTGCCTAGTTTTGCCCTCCCCCTGTAAACTGACTACGGTTTATCAAGGCTGCTGAGCCCTGACACCGTGGTCAGTTTACACGCCACCATTATCCGCAGCCCTGCTCTGTCCTTCTCTGTCCTTCCCCCCCCTCCTGCTGCTATTATACCTAAAATAAACTTCTCCCATCCCCTCTGTAACATAATAATACGTGTCCATGTGCCTGTGTTGTATAAAAAAGCTGCCGATCTGTACCTATATCATCGCGTCTCCCGGTGCTCACGTGACTCTTCGGCTCTCTCTCTGCTCACATCACCTCCTCCTTAGCTGACATCAGTGGGAGTGCTCAGCCCTGCCTGCTATAGCTGTCAGCTGGGCAGAGAAGGGAGTCGAGGAGTCACGAGAGCGCCAGGAGACGCTCTGCTATAGGTACACGGGGACACATATTGTTATGTTACAGAGGGGATGGGAGAATTTTATTGTACTGAGGTAACAACTACTTTAATTTTTATTATTTAACCACTTCAATACAGGGCTTTTATACACCCTCCCTTCCCAGACCAATTTTTAGCTTTCAGCGCTCTCACACTTTGAATGACAATTACTCAGTCATGCTACACTGTACCCAAACCAAATTTTTATCATTTTTTTCTCACAAACAGAGCTTTCTTTTGGTGGTATTTAATCAACACTGGGTTTTTTATTTTTTGCAATATAAGTGAAAAAAGAGACATTTTTGAAAAAAAACACTTTTTTTTAGTTTCTATTGTAAAATTTTGCAAATAAGTAATTTTTCTTCATAAATGTGGGCAAAATGTATACTGCTACATGTCTTTAGTAAAAATAACCCAAATTAGTGTATATTATTTGGTCTCTGTGAAAGTTATAGAGTCTACAAGCTATGGTGCAAATCATTGAAAAATGATCACATCTGATCACACCTGATGTACTGAAGGCATTCATTTCTTGAGGCCCTAACAAGCCAGGAAAGTACAAATACCCCCCAAATTACCCCTTTTTGGAAAGTAGACATTCCAAGGTATTTAGTAAGAGGCATGGTGAGTTTTATGAAGTTGTAATTTTTTCCCACAATTCTTGGGAACATTTTTCTTTTTTTTGCACAAAATTGTCATAATAACAAGTTATTTCTCTCACACAGCACATGCATACTTGCAATGACACCCCAAAATACATTCTGCTACTCCTCCTGAGTATAGTGATACCACACGTGTGAGACTTTTACACAGCCTGGCCACATACAGAGGTCTAACATCCAACTAGCACCATCAGGCATTCTACAAGCATAAATTGCACATCTCATTTGATGACAATCTATCACACTTTTGAAGGCCTTAGAGCACCAGGACAATGGAAACGCCCACAAAATGACCCCATTTTGGAAAGCTAACACCCCAACATATAATCTATGAGTCTTTTGAACAGTTCATTGTTTTCCAGAAGTTTTTGGAATATGTGGGAGAAAAATGAAAATGCATTTTTTTTATACAAAGTTGTCCATTTATAAGATATTTCCAACACATAGCATGTACATAGCAAAACTGACACCCCAAAATACATTCTGCTACTCCTCCCGAGTACGGAGATACCACATGTGTGAGACTTTTACACAGCCTGGCCACATACAGAGGCCCAACATTGAAGTAGCACCGTCAGGCGTTCTACATGCATAAATTACACATCTCATTTCTCAACCACCTATTACAGTTTTAAAGACCCTGGAGCACCAGGACAATGTAAACGCCCACAAAATTACCCCATTTTGGAAAGCTAACACCCCACGTATAATTTATGAGGCATATTGAGTCTTTTGAATGGTTCATTTTTTTCCCGAAGATTTTGGAATATGTGGAAAAAAAAATAATAAATGCATTTTTTTAATACAAAGTTGTCCATTTATAAGATATTACCAACACACAGCATGTACATAGCAAAAAGGACACCCCAAAATACATTCTGCTACTCCTCTCGAGTATGGCGATACCACATGTGTGAAACTTTTACACAGCCTGTCACATACAGAGGCCCAACATCCAAGTAGCTCAGTTAGGCGCTCTACAAGCATAAATTACACATCTCATTTCTCGACCACCTAATACAGTTTTGAAGACCCTGGAGCACCAGGACAATGGAAACGCCCACAAAATGACCCCATTTTGGAAAGCTAACACCCCAACGTATCAGCTATGAGGCATAATGAGTCTTTTGAATGGTTCATTTTTTTACAGAAGTTTTTGGAAAATGTGGAAAAAAATGAAAACGCATTTTATTTACACAAAGTTGTCCATTTATAAGATATGTCCAACACACAGCATGTACATAGCAAAAAGGACACCCCAAAATACATTCTGCTACTCCTCCTGAGTATGGCGATACCACATGTGTGAGACTTTTACATAGCCTGGCCATATACAGAGGCCCAACATCCAAGTAGCACTGTCAGGTGTTCTAGGAGCATACATTACACACAGAAATTCCTGCAACCTCTCACATTGTTGAAGGCCCTTCATATTTCAAACACATAGCATGTACTGTACATACCAATTACAAACCAAAATACATTCTGCTGAGCAAAGGGTAAAGAAAAGATTACCTGCGGTTTTGGTAGTGCAGTGGTCCACAGAAGTGAGCATCGGTCCACGCAGCAGGCAGGAACGTGGACAGCGACAGCAAAACAGGCAGCAGGCAGAAATAGTCAGTACAGGTAGAGATGTTGTCAGCACAGCCAAAGCATTGGTCCAGATAGCAGGCAGGGATGTGGTCAGCAGCAGCAAAAGGATCAAAAGATCGCCCATGCAGCAGGCAGGAATACTGTCCATAGTTAGTACATGCAGCAGGCAGAGGTATGTTCAGCACCGCCAGGGTATTTGTCCAGGGAGCAGGCAGTACCATCAAGCTTAGGGCATCGGTCAGGAAAGAATGGGGACGGGGTATAGGCTTCTCCCACCCAAATCGCTTTGAAGCCTCAGGCAACCAGACCCTGTTCTGGGAACACAGAAAACCAAAAACACTATTCTGGAGCCCCTCACATATGTGAGACCCCTGTGTAGCAGGGTGAAAGATCAATCCAAGGGGCAGGCAAAAACATGGTCAACAGGCCAAGGTCAGTGCAGGTAAAAGGCAGAAATAGACGGTAGGCAGAGGCATAGTCGATACAGTCCAGGGTCAGGTCACGTGAAAGGCAGAAACATGGTGGATAAACAATGCAGACGGTAGGCAGAGGCATAGTCGAGAAACAGGCCAGGGTCAGTTCACATGAAAGACAATGATATGGTTGGTTGAGGCAGGGAAATATTTAGGACAGAGATTGAAAACGGGGAAATGGCAGTGTTAGAAATATGGGTCAATAGTTTTCCAGAGTGTGATATCGCTTGAAGCATTCTCCGATGCAAAGGCCAGGTTGGGAGGGACAGTTGGGACAACGGAAGCTGGTATCTTTCCTAATTCCTCTTTTGGCGTTGTCTTCTGGATCCTGTTGGTGGAATATGGTCCAGGAAATGGCGCTCATGTAGTCTGCTGACACAATCGGAGCGAATGCTTTCTGGGGGGGATGCTTGCTGATAGATCAGGGCAGTGACAATGTCTTCAATAAACTTTATGAAGGTGGTGGGTGTTTCCGTTGATTTTTGGTAGATGATGAAAGAATTTAAAAGGGCCAAATGAAAAAAGTAAATTGCGACTTTTTTGTACCAGAAGAGGGATTTTCTTGTTGAAAGATATCAACATTTGATCATTTAAATCCACCCCCCCATGAATTTATTGTACTTGTTGATAAAGGAAGGCTTGCGAACAGTACCGCATCTTCTGCGAAGTTCCACCGAGGTGTCATCGTGGATGGTGGACATGATGTACACATCTTTCCTATCCCTCCACTTCATAGCCAACACTTCCTCATTCCTCAAGCTTGTCGATTCCCCCCTTTGAATAGTTGTGGTGACAAGACGCTGTGGGAAGCCCTTTCAGTTTTTCCTTGTTGTACCACAGGCCAAAGTTTTTTTTAGATATAGGTGGCGGAGAAGGGGCAAACTGGTGTAATAGTTGTCCATGTAAATAGGATACCCCTTCTGGAGGAGTGGGAATGCCAACTCCCAAACAATTTTACAACTTATTCCCATGTACGATGGACACTCAGGGGGCTGGAGCTGGGAATCTTTGCCTTCGTACACGCAAAATGAGTGCACATAACCGGTGGCGCTTTCACAGAGCTTGTTGAGCTTCAAGCCGTACCTTGCCCTCTTACTGGGGATATATTGCTTGATTCCCAGCCGGCCTGTGAAATGCACCAGGGATTCGTCCACAGATATGTTTTTGTCAGGGACATAAAGTTCGTCAAACTTCTTGGAAAAAAATTAATTAGGGGGCGAATTTTATATAGTTTGTCAAAGTTTGGGTGATTTCGGGGGGGGGGGGGGGGGGGCACTGTGAGTTGTCACTGAAATGCAGGAAGTGCATTATAATTTCGTATCGGGACCTGGACATGGCCGATGAAAAAATTGGCATATGGTGGATGGGTTTGGTCGACCAATACTTATGCATTTCAATTTTTTTGTAAGCCCCACGTTGAGCGTTAGGCCTAAAAACAATTTAAGCTCCACCACTGTTAGGGGTCTCCGTTCAAAAGGGCAGGCATAGCTGGAGCTGGGGTTGGTTGCAATGAATTGTTGGGCAAAGAGATTGGTTTGGTCCACGATGCCTTGAACCAATTTGTCAGGGAAAAATAAATTTAAAAAATCCATTTGGGAAAAACCTGCAGTGTTAACCTGCACACCTGGCTGTGCTGTAAAAGGGGGGATCGTGGCTGACCCTGTGGTAGAAAGCAGCCACAATGGGTTTGCCAAGGCATCTGGAAGCTGGGTTTGGGCCCTAATTCTTTGGCGTGCACTTGTACTGGGCCTTTCCTCCTGGGATCTAGCAATGCTTGTACTGGGCCCCTCCTCCTGGGGTTGGCACTGCTGGTAGCTGCCTGGTGTTCAGACCATCGTCTTTTTGGACAGACTGCTTCCTCCTCTGATTCGGATCCTGATGTGCTGTCTTCGGGGGGCTCATATTCCAAACCAGAATCGGAATCAGAACTGAGCGGTGAGAGCTCCCTGTTGCTCTCATCGGTCAGACTGAGTATTTGGTATGCCTCTTCTGGGGTGTACACCTTTCTAGACATAGTGGCTGACTGGCTGTATGTACTCTGGTGGCAGGTACTCTGGTGACAGGTACTCTGGTGGCAGGTGGTGAGGTGGCTGGTACTCTGGTGAGGTGGCAGGTACTCTGGTGGCAGGTACTCTGGTGGCAGGTGGTGAGGTGGCGGGTACTCTGGTGGCAGGTACTCTGGTGGCAGGTGGTGAGGTGGCAGGTACTCTGGTGAGGTGGCGGGTACTCTGGTGTCAGGTACTCTGGTGGCAGGTACTCTGGTGGAAGGTGGTGAGGTGACGGGTACTCTGGTGAGGTGGCGGGTACTCTGGTGAGGTGGTAGGTACTCTGGTGGCAGGTACTCTGGTGACAGGTGGTGAGGTGGCAGGTACTCTGGTGAGGTGGCAGGTACTCTGGTGGCAGGTACTCTGGTGGCAGGTGGTGAGGTGGCGGGTACTCTGGTGAGGTGGCAGGTACTCTGGTCTGGTGGCGGGTACTCTGGTGAGGTGGCGGGTACTCTGGTGAGGTGGCAGGTACTCTGGTGAAGTGATGACAGGTACTAGATGACAGGCCCTCTTTATTTAGGGGGGGGGGGCAATCTGGCCACAGTAGTACATATGTGTATAGTACAATGTATAACTCACTGTTGGCTGATCTCCGCCTCACACTGGATCGGTGTGTGAAGAGGAGAACCCAGCAACAGCGGTTACACACTGGTGTTTTGTTTACATTAGTGACCAGCTGTGATTGGACACAGCCGGTCATGTGGTAAAGAGCCATTTCATTGGCTACACTGATCGGGGCTGAGCTGTATCCAAGGGAAAAGCCTCAGCCACCGGGGGCACGCGCGGGCACCGTGCACGCTGCTTCCCAATGCCGCTCTGCATAGTGACAGTTCCGCCGCTCCTGAAGCTCCGTCACCCACCGCCGCAAGCCGCCGCTCCAATACCCCCATCGGGGAATGGCTGTGTCCCCAGAGACACGACAGAACCCCGATCATCGCTCTGCGGGCCCCCGGGGGTCTGCAGTAGCGGTGGAATGCCGAGGATGTCACATGACACCCACCCAGGATGGAAGATCCCATCTGTGGGCGTCATTTGACTATGGCTGGGTATTGAAGCGGTTAAAGGAAAATCACTCATCCATCCATGTCTCCATGCTTTATTATGCTGAGTAATCACTTTGAAAATCACCCACCAGCATTTCTGGTCATGGCCATCTTGAGTAAGGGCTGATGATTCATGTGGCATTTACTTCCTGGAATCCTTATTCCCTTAGCTGAGGCATGCAGGCAGGGGGTGTGCTTAGCTGAGAAAGCCCCTCCCTTCTTCCTGAAGACTCCTGGAATGTATGCCATCATTTGCCTAGGCATGGAAACCAGGAAGTAAGTGGAGAAATTTTAAAAAAAGTTTAAAATAAGTAAATATGATATACTTTACTATCTATTTACTAAAGCTAGCAGCATAAGGATTTAAAATAGTAAATGTTGATTGAGAGAGTGAAGTTCCACTTTAAGACTGGATTACAGATTGCCAGGAGCAGTCTAGGAGATGGAGAGACCCTATAAAAGCAAAAGCCCGGGAAGGAGCCAGGCAGTTGGGAGACGCATGCCAATCAGGTAGGAGTGAGAGAGCCATGCTGTGTCAAGCTGTGCTGTGCTGAGCCGAGCTCTGTCAAGCCGTACTATGCCAAACTGTGCTGAGCAGTGCTGTGCAGTGCCAGAGACAGGGAGCGGGTTGCTGTGCTAGACGTTGGAACCAGGAGGCTGATCTGAACAGGGATATCTGCATCCAGAATAGCTGTTCAGGCTGCTATCACATCAATTGCCATCTGCTGTGTTGCTGCTTAAGGGGCCTCCCCAATATACAGACCACTTGCTACCTTCGGAGGACTGCCACAGAGGAATCTGATGAGAAGGTCTCTGGCCACAACCACTTGTTAACCTTTTCTTTAGTCTAAACTTGCTAAAGAGTCATGCCTGGGGTATTGCCCAATTATCGGCTGTATGCCATCACCCAATACCCACTTACCACCTTACCATATTACAATAATTAAGCAAGACAACTTGTTTTTGGGTTTAAAATGGCCATAGCAGCCTATTTTATTACACAAAAAACAAACCATAACAAACAACTTTAATAAAAAGAAATAACTGAAATGAACAACTGCATAGGATTTTTGAAGGCACCCTTGACTGCTCAAATCTCTGTATCTGGCACTACCTCGCCTATTACGGCCCCCAGCCGTGCTTTACGCCAGCTCTGGGACAAATTTAGGCAAATTCACCAGCCGATACAGCCAACTATTACTTCTGCCCTTATTAGGGCAGGTACACCTCTACCAGAGATGGGCCCAACCCATCTTTTTCCAAAGAAATTAACTATCCCCGCCCTTCAAAAACCCTACGACCTCTGCCATCTGCTATGACACTGTGCAATCCCAGCAAAAATGCCACCCACACAAATAAACATAACAGTCATCCCAAGTAACGTATGAAAAATTAGGAAGGGAGGGTGGGAGAATCTGCTCAGTTGCTGTCCAAATTCCAAGTGATGCTGAAAGACCAACACCCACCTAGCAACCCATTAGGACCACCCAGCCACACCCTGCCCCACCCTACTATCGTCCAATGGGGTACCTTTTATCATATCCCTCCTAATTCTTATCCCTCCTACCAACTGTATCAATTTATTAAACAACCCCCACCTTGCTATAGCCTTATAGGGAAAACCCCATCATGTCGGCCCTACTCTTACGCTGCGCTTCAGCTCCAGGCCTATACTTGCCTGGGGTATTGTCCAATTATCGGCTGTATGCCATCACCCAATACCCACTTACCACCTTACCATATTACAATAATTAAGCAAGACAACTTGTTTTTGGGTTTAAAATGGCCATAGCAGCCTATTTTATTACACAAAAAACAAACCATAACAAACAACTTTAATAAAAAGAAATAACTGAAATGAACAACTGCATAGGATTTTTGAAGGCACCCTTGACTGCTCAAATCTCTGTATCTGGCACTACCTCGCCTATTACGGCCCCCAGCCGTGCTTTACGCCAGCTCTGGGACAAATTTAGGCAAATTCACCAGCCGATACAGCCAACTATTACTTCTGCCCTTATTAGGGCAGGTACACCCCTACCAGAGATTGGCCCAACCCATCTTTTTCCAAAGAAATTAACTATCCCCGCCCTTCAAAAACCCTACGACCTCTGCCATCTGCTATGACACTGTGCAATCCCAGCAAAAATGCCACCCACACAAATAAACACAACAGTCATCCCAAGTAACGTATGAAAAATTAGGAAGGGAGGGTGGGAGAATCTGCTCAGTTGCTGTCCAAATTCCAAGTGATGCTGAAAGACCAACACCCACCTAGCAACCCATTAGGACCACCCAGCCACACCCTGCCCCACCCTACTATCGTCCAATGGGGTACCTTTTATCATATCCCTCCTAATTCTTATCCCTCCTACCAACTGTATCAATTTATTAAACAACCCCCACCTTGCTATAGCCTTATAGGGAAAACCCCATCATGTCGGCCCTACTCTTATGCTGCGCTTCAGCTCCAGGCCTATACTTGCCTGGGGTATTGTCCAATTATCGGCTGTATGCCATCACCCAATACCCACTTACCACCTTACCATATTACAATAATTAAGCCAGACAACTTGTTTTTGGGTTTAAAATGGCCATAGCAGCCTATTTTATTACACAAAAAACAAACCATAACAAACAACTTTAATAAAAAGAAATAACTGAAATGAAGAACTGCATAGGATTTTTGAAGGCACCCTTGACTGCTCAAATCTCTGTATCTGGCACTACCTCGCCTATTACGGCCCCCAGCCGTGCTTTACGCCAGCTCTGGGACAAATTTAGGCAAATTCACCAGCCGATACAGCCAACTATTACTTCCGCCCTTATTAGGGCAGGTACACCCCTACCAGAGATTGGCCCAACCCATCTTTTTCCAAAGAAATTAACTATCCCCGCCTTCAAAAACCTACGACCTCTGCCAAGACGCCCGGCGTGAAACCTTATGTGGCGGCCCGCCACACCCACAGAGCTCTTTGAATACCGTCTTGTAAGCCCAGAAACCAAAGATCAATCCCCACCGCATTCAAATGAACCCCGTCCCCTCTCAAGTACAACCACGGATCCTGATCCAATTCCCTGTGACGGATCGCCAAACCTCCGTTGCGGACAAAGAACTTTGCTACTGCTTTATTGATCTTGATCCTGGCTTTATTAATCCGCTCCACAGATAGCGCTAAACGCCAGGAGGTCCTAGCCACCATGTCCGACCATACTACAATTGTGTCAGGGTACGCAATCTTAATAAATCATATTTAATGTCCCTGCATAATTCCCTGGAGGCAAAATCATTTCCCCCCCACATGAAGCAGAAGCACATCGGGGGGCCTGTCTAGCCTGGCGTAATGGTGCACTTCTGGAAGAACCCTGGACCACAACATGCCCCTGACCCCGATCCACCTGATCCTGACCTGTTCTCTGGAGAAGCCCAACTGGCGACCATCATGCCTAACCTCAGCCCTCTTAGCCCCTCAGAAAACGTAAGAATGGCCCAGGATCCACACCAAACATTCCGGACCTGTAAGGCAACACAAAACATAAACAACACAAATCCCCAGCACCAAAACGCCACAACATGAACCCAACAAATGAACACCCACAAACATGAACGAAAACCACAAGAAACATAAACACACGTAAAACTTGACCACCCTTCTCTGCCACCTTCCCAGTGCCTTCCTACAGCCTACCCAATCTCACAATAGGTGAGGCCGCACATACAGCCTGAAACGTTGTGAATCCCATCGACCAATTTGTCGCACCAGCTTGTCTTCCAGGCCCCATCGGGCCGCTTCAGTGGCCGCTCCAATTCTGAACGAATGGGAGGAGTAGTTCTGCGTTGAGAAACCCGCAGCCAGGAGACACTTCTTAAAAACTGCCCCAAACTGAAACCTAGACAACGCGGACCCATTTCGATGTTGAAGAAAAGGACCTTGTTCCGTGCCCGATATCTAACCATTCCCGAACCGCCCGAACAGGGCACACTGGCGAGCCCCGTACCGCTCCTAAAGTATCCCATGCACCTTTTCCACCTTGGTCAGTTTTGGACCTGCGAATGAAAAGGGACACCACGTCACCCTTGAGCACCACATCAGCCCAGTCCAACCCACCACCTCCCCGTTTTGACCTGCACACTAATTCTCCAACTCTGAACGCCCCAAAAAACGCCAATATAAATGCCGTTCTAAAAAGTGCAGCCTCATAAGGCGATGAGCAAACCTCACCCATGATACCTGTGATAGCACCTAGCATGCTGAAGGAAACCGGGCGGCGAGGATCCCGTGTGGTCTTTTCCCGTCTGTAGCCCCCGTTTTACCAATGCATGCTTAGTGACATCCCCAACCCCCGACAATTTAAACCAAAACGCTAAGCCCGACAGTTTTTGACCCAATTTTGAGGCGGAAACTCCGAGTTCCACGTTCCTGCCAATGAATTCTAGCACCAAGCACAAACGGTCACCTTCGCTAGAACACCCTCCTACCTCCTGTTCGAATGCGAGCCACTCCCCCCATACATTCTCATATGCGGTCCATGTGGCAGTGCACACTGAATCCCTAATTAGCCCCGTTACCGTTCGAATGCGATGTCCCATAAGTGGTCCGGGCAAGGCCTGCCATGCTGCTCCGCTCCCGGCGCCAACACTCTGAATCTGTCCCACTGTAAGCGAGACAATGCATCAGCCACATTATTGGTCACACCCGGCACATGTACAGCATGAACGTAACAATTCAGACACAAACATAAAAGCACTAAATGCCTAAGAAAACGCACTACCGGGGGGAAGATGCGGAAATTTTGTTAATAGCCTGCACGACCCCCAGATTGTCACAGTGAAAAAGAACCCGTTTGTTCCTGAATTCCTGCTGCCAAATTTCCACCGCCAGCACTATGGGAAATAGCTCCAACAGCACCAGATTGCCCAGCAAGTCCGCCTTGCGCCACGAGTCCGGATATGTACCAGCACTCCACTGACTCCCAAAGATCGCTCCATAACCTGCTGCCCCGGCCGGCATCTGTATACAGCTCCAAGTCGCACGCATAAACCATCTCATCCATCCACAAGGACCTACCATTAAACTGTGCCAGGAACAACTGCCATACCCGTAAGTCATCTTTGTGTGCCTTAGACAAACGCACAAAATGGTGCGATGCCTTGACCCCCGAAGTGGCTGCAGCCAAACGCCTGCAGAAAATCCTGCCCATGGGCATAATGCGGCACGCAAAATTTAACTTTCCCAACAAAGACTGCAATGAACGCAAGCGAATCTTGTTGTTGCCGAGGGCAAAGGACACTGCTGCCCGCATGTCCTCCACCTTGTCAATGGGGAGCCGGCATTCCATACGCACCGTGTCAATCACAATCCCCAGAAATTTTAGCGTGGTGACCTGCCCTTCAGTTTTTTCTTGCGCCAGAGGGACGCCGAATAACTCAAAAACGTATTGCAAAGTGGTCAGCAGAATATGGCACCCCCTGCCCGCCGAAGGGCCAATCACCAAAAAATCGTCCAGGTAGTGAATTATGGAATGCAAACCGGACACGTCCTTCACCACCCATTCCAAAAATGAGCTGAATGTTTCGAAAAGTGAACAAGAAACGGCACAACCCATGGGCAGGCAGAGATCGACAAAATAATGACCCTCCCACATGCATCCCTACAAACGGAAGCTGTCAGGATGCACCGGAAGAAGGCGGAAAGCTGACTCAATATCTGTCTTCGCCAAAAGAGCCCCCCTGCCGAACTTGCGAACACATCTAACCGCCTTGTCAAAAGATGCGTAAGAGACCGCACAAAACTCGCGGTCAATGGCATCATTAACCGACAAACCTTGCGGATATGAAAGATGGTGGATCAACCGAAATGAATTGGGTTCCTTCTTGGGAACCACCCCCAACGGAGAGACAACCAGCTCCGCTAAAGGGGGTGCATCGAAAGGGCCCGGCATCCTACCCAAGCCACTTCCTTAGCCAATTTCGCCGACACCACCGATTGGTGTTGTCGTGCGGACAATAAGTTATCAGGGACAGGAGGAACACAGGATAAAGTGCAAGGGATCACAAAACCCACAGAAAAACCGTGTAAAAGAAGCCGTGCCGCTGCTTGGTCAGGATACCTACTTAGGAATGGAGCCAGTTTTTCCACCTTCACCGGCATCCTCCCTTTTGCCAGCTTCACCAGACTTACCTTTGTTTTGCTTGAAGCATTTTGCGAGCGGATGAGATCCCCCACAGCCCGAGCATTCAAGTCGGAACCGACATGATCCCCCGAATCTGCAGTTCCCTTCATTGAACTGCCCACAGAAACCTTTCCGCTTTCCGGCCAATGGTGACGCGGTTCCTGCTCCCCCACCAGCCCCCCTTGAAAGGGAGTGTTGGTCGCCCTTGCCTGGGTCATCAACTTCATCCACAAGCTGATATCCTTGTGGTCCCACCTAATTGATGGCCTGAGTGCCTTGCGTTGACAAAATTGTTCATCGTAACGCAACCATGACACTCCCTCATACACCCTCTGCGCCTCACCAATAGCATCCGGATAGCAAAACAGCGCGGAGCACTGGTCTGGAGACTTCTTGCCTATCACGCTAGCAAGAATATTGAACGCTTGTAGCCAATTCCCAAACGTCCTGGGAATAAGCCGGTAGCGCCTCTTCTCCTCTTCCTCCTTATTACTCTCATCCGGCTTGACCTTGTCCAGGTTGAACTTTTCCAGAGGTAACAGGGAGAATATCTCCACGTACTAACCTTTCCAAATCCGGTCTCGCACTTCCTGTTTTAAATGAAATCCCAGTGGTCCCTCGAAGCACACATAGACTTCGCATTTTGCCGTGTCCGCTAAACGCACACCCTCGGTGTCCCCCGTTGACTTCTTTCCCTCCTCAGCTGCTTTGGCCGGAGTCTGCGACGATGCCACTTTGGAGGTCGTAGCCACTACCGCTTGCCCCGCCCCCACCTGAGGGGACGTCACCGACACCCCTCCCGCTAGCTCCCCTGGAGAGCCCTGGCTGGCCACAGCTCCTGATGAAACTACTGGAGACAGCACAGCCGTCCATGCTGACGCCGGGGAAACAACCCCAGCCGTACCTGTCCCCTTGTCGCACCTAGCTAGCACCTCGCTGAAACCGGCCATAAACGCTTGTAGCAAGCCGGCCACACTATTCACCCCGGCTGCCGGCTCCGGCACCACCTGAGGCACCCCTGTCAAGGATCCCCCCCTCACAGCGGTGCCCTGGAAGGCTCCCTCCCTCACAGCAGTGTCCTGCCTTAGCCCTGTCACAGCACCCCCCCACAGAATGCTGTCCTCCTTCTGCCACCGAGCCCCCCTTTTCCTGCACCTGCCCCTGTAACAACATCCCTGTACCGACATCAGACAAAGACGACACAACATCAGACAGGGGAGACACATAGGGATTGTACTCACCAGGCTGCCCAGACCGTGCAGCCATCGCTCCGGATCCCTGTAGCTGATCCTCCGGTCCTCTCCCCGAGCCGTCATCCGCCCCCACCTCTCCATCTTCCGATGACGTCAGTTCACCTTCCGACCGCTCAGCCTCGTCCTGCAGCCCACCTGCACATCTTCCCGGTGACAGGCGCCGGCCGATGACGTCACTGGAGGCCGCCGCTCCGTTCTCCTTCGCGTTCCTCCTCTCCCGCTGTGCTCTCTGCCTTGTTTTGGTGACAGAAGCGGCACGCTGGTCCTGCTGAGCAGTATACTCGGCGCCGGCTCCCCTCCTGGTACCTCCGCTTCTCCTGCTGGCAGTCCCGGCCGTCCCAGGCATCAGGCCGGAACTGGGCGATCTTCCTCTCCCACGCAGGGCTGCTCTAACGGCGGGCAAAGCACCCGCAGAGCCAGCCGCACTGTCCCGCATATCTGTAGAAGGGGGGTGGGATCGGGTGGCTAACCCACTTTTTCCCCCAGGGGCACGCCTGTGAAGGGGATTCCTCCCAGCCCCGCCAGCCTGCTGAGAAGGCGTTCTCTTGGCCGCGGAAGCTGAAGGGTCCATTACTGGGCTCCCAGCGCGGTGACACAAACTCCCTTCCTATGTACAGAGAAAAGATCCTGGACCGCTCTCCTTGCTAGAGACACCCAGTCTCTTGGATCAGTGGCAAAGTCTCTTAAGGACTAGGAGCTCCCAGCCCCTTTGAAAAGTAGCACAAAATATTGAAAAGCTGCATACAGGAGAATCTCCTCTCCCCTTGTAGAACTGTTCCCAGCTCCACCGCTTGCAGGAACTACCAGCCCTACTGGCTGCACGAAGATTTTCCAGGATGAGGGATACAGGGTTAAGTACAGCAGTGTCCTTTGAAAGCTTGCTACACATGGCAGTCTCTCCCCTTGTGAATCCCTGGGTCTGTCGACGTTCTCACTCTGTCCTCCTTGCTCCCACTGCTCACAGGCAAGAATCCTGTTCAAACCGTCATGCTGAATGGATCTTCCTAAGCCAGCCTGAGTCCAGCCTGGAGGCAAAGGCCCCCCCTAGTCCTAGAGGACCCCTCTTAGGCCACTGACAGCCTCCTCAGCACTCCATCTTCCACATGGCCCCCCTGCTGGCATGGCTCCACCATATTTAACCTCTTGCCAACCAGCCCCCATTATACTGCGGCAGGTTGGCTCGGCTGTGCAAATCGCCATAGCTTTACATCGGCCGCTTTAAGAGCAATAGCAGGCACGCGGTGCCGGAGCCGATGCGAGTGCCCAGCGGCTGCGATCGCTCCACAGAGAGCCAGAACAGGGATCTGTCAACATAAACAAACAGATTGCTGTTCTGACAGGGGAGTAAAGAGAGATCGTCTTTACCTAGTAATCAGGTACAGCGATCTCTCTCTACTCCCAGCCAATCCCCTCCCCCCACTGTTAGAAACACCTCCCTAGGGAACATCTAACCCCTTGATCGCCCCCTAGTGCCATTTATACAGTAATCAGTGGCTATTTTTAACTCTGATCGCTGTATAAATGTCGCTGGTCCCAAAAAAGTGTCCTATATGTCCACCGCAATGTCGCAGTCCTGCTAAAAATTGTTGATCACCACCATTACTAGTAAAAAAAAATTAATAACAAAAACACCATAAATATATCCCCTATTTTTTAGATGCTATAACTTTTGAGCAAACCAATCAATATAAGCTTATTGTGATTTTTTTACCAAAAATTTGTAGAATACATATTGGCCTAAACTGATGAAAAAATAATAATACATTTTTTTTATGGGATATTTTTTATAGCAAAAAGTAAAAAATATAGTTATTTTTTCAAAATTGTCAGTCTTTTTTTGTTTATAGTGCAAAAAATAAGAAGCTCAGAGGTGATCAAATACCACCAAAAGAAATCTATATTTGTGGGAAAAAAAGGACATCAAATTTGTTTGTGTACAACGTCGCATGAGCACGCAATTGTCAGTTAAAACGAAGCAGTGCCGTATCGCAAAAAATGGCCTAGTCATTAAGGAGGTAAATCCTTCCGGGGCTGAAGTGGTTAAAGTGTTACTAAATGCAGTAATATGAAAATAGTTAATATGCCCCCCCCCCCTGCAGTGCCCACAGCTTATATATCTTCCTTCTCCATTAAAACACTGCCACTATTTAACTTTTTGGCTGATCAGTATACCACTGTCACGTGATAAACTTCAGGGTCTGCCCGAGAGCTGAGTGTTCAGGTAGGAGAAGATTTCCAATACAGCCTGTGTCCACATGCTGTTATGGGAGGTGGATTATCCATCAATCAAGATGTGACATCCCATCCACTGTGTTCTTTTTTAGTTACTGGGCATGGAGGAGGAGGGAGGGACTGGACTGTCAATTAGGATCCGTATGAACGCCCAGATGTGGGCTGTCAATATCATGTGACTTGAAAAACTCAGCTCAACAAGGAAATATTCTCTCCAGCAATAATGACCAAACTAACCCTGCGCAGGGGGACCACTCTGACTGTGTATTATCTGGCCTTGCCTGGAGAGACCCTGCAGGAGAGGGAGGATCTGTGCATACAGAATCAAAGAGCCTTTTTATGCAATACAGAGCATTACCCCTTAAGTTCCACAGTGAGTATAACAAGCATGCTATTCTGTATATACAGACAGATTTTACTGTTGTGGGTTTAGTAACACTTTAAGGGCTGACTCAGTCACCCTGCCAGAGCATTCTGCCTGGGGATTTAAGGTTGGAAGTTCCTTCAAGTATGCAGATCTGGCCTCTGCCCATAAACTTCCAGAAGTTTCTCAAACGTCCATAAATTTGCCTGTACTAATCTAGTAGCACAACGGTTGCTATATATTGTCTACTGAATTATGTGCATTATGTGCATTGCCTGCACTTTCGTCTCTCTTTCTATGATGTGCAGAAGGCCTGTTAACTAAGTACAGAAGAACAAGGATACAATGGACACCTCAGAATCACCAAAAGTGGACAACTGAAGACTGAATAAAACATTCCCTCATCTGAAAAATGTCAGTTTCTTCTCTGACATGACAATTGAGTACTGTGCATGATACTTTTTTATTTGCAGTAAAAGCTACATTTTCGGGTGAAACTTTTGGAGTATACCCCTTTCTTATAAAGTTCAAGCAATACAGGTACATGGATCTTAGAAAAAGAGGGTATACCCCGAAAGCTTGATCTGATCACAGACAGTACCCAACTGTGCTATTGCAGGTGTATGGCTACAATCACCTTAAAGGGTTAGTTCACTATTAGCAAAAAAACTGCCTATGCAGGTAAGGGGCACTTGTAGATAAAACAAATTGCACAGTTTTGACCAAAGTTGAATAATCTCCTTGCTATAGATGTAGGCTATTTATGTACCTCCCCAAGCTTGACTCAAAAACTCCCAGCTATAGAATCATTCCATCTTGCCTTGTTGCTAGGATGTTTCTAAGACACCCCCAGCCTGTTCAGATCCCCTCACATACATTCTCTTTCCTCTGTCGGAGTTGCTCTGAGCTCAGCCGGCACAGGAGATAGTGGACCACAAATATGTGGGGGGTTTGAGAGCTCACTCCTGTGATGTGGGGGTGAGCAGTAACTGCTGGGAGTGTCCTAGCAACATGGGTTGTACTCTGCTGCCAGATAATTGAGTAATCTGGAAATGCAGAGATAATGGTGATGTAAAGGCAAGGTAATAAATATTGCTGGTTGTTCTGATACATAGAACCAGAGAGAACATAAAATGCCCATATTAAATCTTGAGTGACACAATAAGGGAAGTGGTAACAAAATACACATAGCAAAAATGCAAAAAACATTTACAAATTTAAAATGAAAAAGGATTGCCTTTAAATTCCTTTTTTTTTTTCCAATACTTTATTTTCTGCAAAAGGAGAAAGACACACGGTATAATACAGAGAAGGAACCCACACAGTGGGATCAAAGCACTTACACAATGATGCAACAGAGGTTATCATTACAACAGAGTTAATATGCATACAATCTTAATTTTTCCCAAAGATGCAAGCGCTCGATGTCTGAGTCAAGGCGTCTCCGCGCCCAATGTGTCGCATCTCCCCCCTTTTTTTTTCCCCCTGCGGGCGTGTCCGCATTATACAATATTCAGGAAAAGCCCAAAGAGGTCCAGGAAGAGAAAGAAAGGAGGAGAAAGTGGGAAGGAAGAGAAGGAGAGAAAAAAAAAAGGGGGGGGGGGGGTTGTCCAGCCGTCTAACACAAAACCCAGCAAATGAGTTCACTGGATGTGTCCACTCTTCATGGGGGATTTAGAGTTAGGCCTGCGTACTCCTCAGAGTACATGAATTTGCGCCAGTAGAACCATTTCTTAGTATATTTCTCATGCAGGCCTTTTTCAGTAGCCACCAAGTCTTCTATCGCACTTATATCAGCCACCTTTTTCAACCAGGCGGCAATCGACGGAGGCTGCGTCTGTTTCCAGTATAGTGGGATGCATCCCCTGGCAGCCGTGATCAGGAGGGGGAGGATAGACTTTATAAAAGCCTTACTGGGGATGTTTCGGTGATGCAGGAGGAAGCAGGCCGGGTTCCTCGGAATCTCCCTGTCGGTAAACTTTTGGACGATTCTATGGACTGCAGTCCAAAAGGGCTGTAAGAGACGGCAGGACCAAAAGATGTGGAGGAGGGAACCGATCTCCTCCCCACACTTCCAGCACAAGTTCGAGCATTGGGGAAACATTTTGTGGATCTTTACCGGGATGTGATACCACCGGATTAGTACCTTGAACCTCGCTTCTTGGTGTTTAGCACAAATCGAAGTCTTGTAGGCGAATAGGTTGATTCTGTCCACCTGTTCTTCAGTCAGTTCTAACCCCAACTCCCTCTCCCATCCTGTGATATATGGGGGTTTGTGTTCTGCTGGTGGTGATGTCAGCAGTTGATACGTTAGAGAAACTGCATGGGAGAGTGTAGATTGATACAGGCAGAGCTGCTCAAAATTAGTGAGAGGCCTCTGGAACAACGCCGGGGGAGGCAAAGATCCAAGAAAGTGCGATAGTTGGACTCTCTGCCAGAAAGATAATGCCTTCAAATTCCTTGTACTAGAGATGAGCTTTGGTTCAGCTTCGGCTTGGTCTAAACCCATTTTCATCCGTATCAGATGAAATTGCCCATATGGATATGTGATTCATGTAATGAATATCTCTGCCCTTTTGGGTATGTGCAACTTTGGGTGGGGAAAAAAAAAAAGCTGCTGACTGAGCCAGTAAGCCACCATTCCAAAGCTACTTTTCCCTGTAATTCCTCCAAGCAGGACTAATCAACAGTTACCAGAAACATTTCATTTCAGTTAATGCTGGTCAAAGAGGACACACTAACCAGTAAAAGAATGGGTGTGTAAGCTGCTTGGTTTCTGGAGCTGTTTTGGTCGCCATTCTGAGAGGGATCTCCTTGCCCGCGGAAGAGGCTGGATTACCTTTGTAATAAGAGTGCATGTTGGCCTCACTTTTTAGGGGTCACGCTCTGTCCTGGCTTTCTTGGAGTCTCTTGTTTCCATCACGGCTGTGGGATCATTGAAATTAATGTTTTTAATTTTTTTCACGACTTTGATCACTTTTAATATTTCACTCTTTTCACATTTGTTACTTTATGGGTTACTAAAGTTCAATTGCATGTGTTATTTGAGCACTAGAGCTCTACATGATTGCTTTACCATATTGCAAGTGTTTTGTATCAGGACACAGAGCACAGCAGCATACATTTTTGCCCTAGCGTGGATCTAGACCAATTTTTGTTGGTGGGGAATACCTTAAATGCAGCTGATTGGCTCAGCATTGACAACTACCTTCTGGGTTCCATTGTACATGTGTTTGGGCTGAACCCAGGCTTATCCCTACTCTGTTCAAATATTTGGCCTCATTAAAATGCCTGTAATAAGGATCATCTATGTAGGCCAACTGCAAACAAATACTGTAGATGCAGATCCGCTCCAGAAAATGACCTTGAATGCAATTTGTTTTTCTAGGGTGATATAAAAAATGTGTATTTCGGAAACTTTGATCATCTCCCTAAGCCTTTACAGGCATTTTAAAAATCCATTCCACCCAATGGAAAATGGATCAAACAATCGGATTGTTGATTGTGTGTTGGAACGTTTAGTAACAATGCATCAAATAAAGCATAAGTTTAGCAATGTTTATCATGATCCAATCAATAAATGCTGATCTAACTATAATCCATATAGGATCCTACACATCATTCCACTTTGCACTATGTTATGAGTTAACTCACCCAATGGAGCTCAGAGCAAAGCTAAGCACCAAAAGAATTTTCAGAAATTCAATTAATGGAGCTAATTTTCACAAGGGAGTTCTAACATAGGCCATAAAAAGTCAAAAACAGAAATGCAGGAATCTCAGGGATTAATTTGTTCTTGTATAACCTCTGCACAGCAACCAATTGGGAGAGCCAGAAATTCCTTCCTTATGTTGTATTTCTCTTTACTTTGCCAGACTATGCATCCCTAGAGAGGGGATTTCTGCATTGCTGCATTGTATTTATTTATTTTCCAGCACAATCAACAACACATTGCCATTGTATTATTCACTATGGCAACGCAGAAAGAAAAAAATTATATTAATAAATCTAATGAAGTGCAAGGCACGCACCAGAATGTCCTAAAATCACCTTAAATAATAAAAAAAGAGGCCTAGACTATGAAAACACGGGTTAAGCTGAAAACGTTGTAGTTGTATTGTAGTAATAAGGTGTGTCTGTAAAGGAACGTTTGGCAGCTAGTACAGTATTATGTCATGATTGTAGTAAATTGCCTTCAATAGGAGCCTCCATAGATATATACATATTGCTGTACTGACAGTGTGAAGACAAAGGTAACAAATGTGCTCAGGCCTTTAGGAAAGAAAGCCTTAAGCTAGCCATACATAGATTGAAATTTGGCTGGTTCAGCATGGACCGTACAAATTTTGATCTATGTACGAGCAGGCTGATTGTACCCATGTCAACCAACCTGTTAGATTTTTCTACATGCCAAAAGCAGTAATTATTGTATTCAATAATTTTCACCGTGTAATAATAGTTTTCACCATGAAAAAAATAGTTAAGGATATTTAAGTTTGACTTCACTTTCAATCCTGAGATTTCCCTCACAGTACCTTTTTTTTCTGCCACCATATTTCCTTTGCCTGATGGTCAGCATCATTCAACCCACTGCCTCTGAGCCCAGGTTGTCCTGGATCAGTCCCAGCCTGTGACTGGACAATGAAAGGAGAAGTAGCACAGTGATGAGCTCATCTCTCTGTCACTCTGTTTTCTTTTTCTATCAGCATGCTTCTTGACAGCTACGTGTACTCCATCTGCCTCTCACACTTCTGTCTGCTGTCCAGTGACTACCAGAAGCTGGTACCAAACCACATTTAAATACTTACACTGCTTGCATTAAAAAAATCATTTGATTGTGTATTAATGATTATAGCTGCATTAGGCCTCTTGCACATGAGAGTTTTGTACTGATCTGGATATAGATGTATTGTAGTCTATGGAACCATACACACAGCTGAGTAAAGATGAGTAATAGAGCGATTGGGTAAAGAGTAGTAACAACAACAAAAATGTTATGTGTGAGTGCAGTAATTTACAGACGTGTATGTGTTTATGTGCCTATATATGCATATATTGCAATGCTGGCTATGAAGAAGAATTTTATGTTTGAACAGTCATGGCCAAAAATATTGGCACCCCAGCATTTCTGTCAGATAATACACCACTTCGCCCAGAAAATTGCTGCAATTACAAATGTTTAGGCATTTTCATGTTTACGCCTTTTGTTTGTATTGGTACGACACAAAAAAGTGGAGAAACAAAAAGCCAAATCTGACACATTTCACGGAAAACTCCAATGGACTGGACAAAATTATTGGCACCTTCTCAAAATTGTAAGAAATACATTCTAAGTTTGCGATGCCCCTGTAATTTGTAATTCAGCTCACCTGTATCAATTAACAGGTGCTGACAATATAGAAATCACTCTGGCAACCAGGTAAGATGTCTCTGTGTGCCACGCGGAGCAGTAAAGAATTGTCTGAGGATTTGAAAACAAAAATTGTGAAAAAGCATGGACAATCTCAAGGTTACAAGTGATCTTAGTGTTCCTATGTCCACTGTGCGCAACATTGTCAAGAAGTTTACAGCCCATGGCACCTTAGCTAATCTCCCCGGACGTGGATGAAAGGGAAAAATTGATCAGAGTTTGCCAAAACTTACCCGAGGAAGCCAACATCCTTTAGGGAGAATGTGCTGTGGACAGACGAAACAGAATTACAGCTTTTTTGGTAAAGCCCATCATTCTACTGTTTTCAGAAAAAAGAAATGAGGCCTTTAAAGAAAAGAGTACAATCCCACATAGTGGAAGTTCACTGATGTTTTGGGGTTGCTTTTCTACTTCAGGCACTGGATCAGTGGCGGTGCATATTATTTTATACATACTATGATTCTGTACTTGCGAAATATGCTGCAGAAATCTCTGCCTGTTCACTTCCTGGATTTACACAGACACACAGAGACACACCTCCAACTCTGCAGCTCTGATTAGCCCTCTTATGACTCATCCCCCCTCCCTATCTGAAAAACTCTCACATGAGTGAGAGAGAGCTGTGCATGATGTCATAAGCCTAGGCTTTTTTCCAGATAAGAAATAAGAAGTGGAGTGTATAAGGTATTTGCTGGCAGAAAAAAATGTTTTACGATCTAAATTTAAAACAACAAGGGCAAAAGATTTAATAGGTGGAAAGATGAAAAAATGACTGCAGTTCCACTTTAATTTAAAGCAAATGCTTTGTTCACCTTCCTTTCAGGGTTGCCAAGCCAACCTCCCGCAGCATTTTTTACTGGCAAAACATGGAAAATGTACTGGCGGAGCACATTTTTTTACTGGCAACCTGAGAAATTACAGAACTCCTATTGAAAACTAACACAATGAATATTTGAACAGTATAAACATGATATGGAAACAATGACAATACCTATAACAAAGTAATTTGCTTGATTTACACTGAAAAAGTCAACACAGCATGAAATTATCAGCCCCTTATATTTACTGGCAGTTGTAAAAAAATCATAGATTTTTATAAACTGTCAGTAAATCTACTGGCAGTTGGCAACTCTGCTTCCCTTTAATCACTTAATCAATCAATGATGAAAAAGAAAATGGTATACAATAAAAAGGCGGCAGTGGAGTCCTACCGACGCGTTTCGTCTCATAGGACTTCGTCTGGAGTACCCCAGACGAAGTCCTATGAGACGAAACGCGTCGGGAGGACTCCACTGCCGCCTTTTTATTGTATACAAGCGCTTTGTTACTTCTTAAATGTAAGTGTCTTTCTTTTAATAAAAAATCATAATTTTACGGTATTACACTATATGGCCCCTTTTTTATTCTATGTGGGGCATGTTCGAGGATATCCTTAATTTCTGCGTGGAGGAAGTACCCCGGTGAGGCACCCCCAGGACTTCTTCTCCAGTGTATCTTTGGGATCTCCTCTCCATTGCCAGTGGGCAATTCCCAGTCTGTTTGACTCATCCAGCATATGCTGTTTTGGGTCCCAACCTTTTGGTAAGCCTCCATTCATATGGGTGGTGGTATCTGCACAAGTGTGGTTTTTGCACATAATCCCTGAGCAAGTTTCCAGGACCGTTGACTTTGCCTTGGTACCGATCCTGTGTACCATTGCCATTGGGCAATAAATGCTTATGTTGACCTATGTAGCATATGCTAATTTTAGGTCCAAAATCTACGGTACGCCTCCACTACCTTGGGGATTGCTTAATTATTATTTCAGTCATACATTCACGTGGTGATTTCCATGTTTTCACAAACAAATGGACTTTGATTTATAGAAAATGGACTTTCACTATTTTAGGATTTCTCTATGTTGATATGCACAATTGTCAATTCACGATATAAAAGTATAGCGCTCCACTTATTTATATAAATTTAAAGAAGCACTGTAACCTTCCCCATTCAAGACAAAGTGACAGTGCCTTTGAAAATGTTATATTCACTTTAGCAATGCTTCCTTGCTGCTCCTGCAGCTGGTGACAATATACAACACTTCCAGGTATGGGGCAGCATGTAATCTCCTTCTGTGTGACAAGACTAGCCTAGCTCAAGCTTCCATATGACCAGGGGAGTGACTTCATTGATATTCTTAGCATTTATATTTCAGTTCCAGCTGATGCTGGTAAGGTGAATACAAAATGTGCAGAAGCACTTTAGAGTCATTATTACTTTGTCTTGCATGGAGTGTCTCTTTAAGGGTATGCTGGTAACATGTTCATTTTAAGCTGTTGGAATTTTGAATATCGTTTGGAGTGTTTGTCATTGGTATATTTGCATTGGCCCTAAAAACTCCTGTGCCTAAACCTGCTGTGATTAATTGACAATGCCACAACGCAGCATAGGTGTTATGCAGTTTGCTCTAAGCCTCATTGAAGCACTGGCTGGAGAAGGGGTGGGCGCAGCTGTCTCTCAGCCAAGCGCTGAGAGCCAGAACCAGCTATCAATCAGGGTAGGGATCCTTCCAGTGCCTGAAGCAGCTCTGTGCCGTCAACAAACAGTGGGTTTTAACCCACTGTTGGCTGACTGTGGGTCACAGGAGTGCAAAAGCAAGCGCACTCCTGTGATACACCAAAAAAGTAGGACCAAATAAGCTTTGGCCATACTTCTCTTTTAAAGCAATATCATTTTGATGGTGTTGTGACTTTGGTTGCAATTGCAGTTAGACCCAAGAGCCAAGGAGGCCATACTGCTTGTTTTTTTACTGTTCTTGGACAACAATCTTCCTGACTACTGCCACAAAGGAGGTCATTTTATTGTTTGCAGCTGTGAACTTATCTAGGTACTATTAGAAGCTCAAATTGTCTCCAGTCAACCGACCTTCTCACAGCTATGGTTGTCTCCAGTCAAAGGTATGACCACCAGCTTCAATTAAATTTACCAGAGGGAATAGAAAATGGGGGCCCAGTTCCTAGTTCTTTACTGAGAGTAACCTTACTTCCCCCAGAGGAATCTAATGTCCCTTTCTTTATTTACATATTATTTTAGCTAGTAAAAAAAAACAAATTCTAGCTTTAATTTCATATTATTATTATTTCATATGTACCCCTTTGTAGCCATCAGGTAGAACAATAATTAATAAATATGTCTTTTTCTTTCATGCAGCCGCTGTTGTGAAACTTGACTGTGCAGGGGAAGGACACGTCCCTCTTCCTTCTCTGCTTGCAAAAAGTTAAATTTTAACTAGAAGAAAGGGCAGTGCTGGACTTTCTTATGAGAAAGCCCATCATTCCTTTGAAGCTGTCATGAATGCACTCTGAAATAAGTTGCAATTTGAAGATATTCTACAAATATTTAAAAAAATATAGAAAACATTAGCTTATAAACTTGTAAACATTAAAATGGTAATAAAGTGATGAAACAGTGACATAATACCATCGTATTTAAAAAAAAAAAAACATAGAAAAGGATTGCAGCTAATGTAAGACACAAACTCTTTATGATCTATATCTGCCCCTTGCCTGGATCTGTTCCTGTAAAAACTCCCAGGATGACTGATACTAAGAAATCTACAACATTAACATGAAAAACGCCCCCCCCCCCCCCCCCCCCCACTGGATTTCTTTGCATTGTATCTATCTTGGCTGTGGATAGGAGGTGACTTGCAGGGATGGGACCCTAAATATTTGCTTCTCATTAAAGCCACTTGGTTTCTAAGTTTTGAGAAAGAAAAATCCATCTGTTTTCCCTGCAGAGAAAAAGCCTGTTTATACGTTTCTCCACAATATATACAGAATCATTCCAGATGTACTTGTTTCCTGGGGATTTTTTTCTTTCCTTTGATTAACTTGATGCATCTTACAGGATGTTACACTTCAGCTTGGAGGGGATAAACATTTTCTTCCAGTGAAAACTAACTTAAATGTATAAAATACAATTTTCCAGTGTAAACCTTTTAAAGTTATGTTTTCACAAACTAAAGGCAGATTGAGAAGTACTATTTTTCAAGGGCAACTTGCCCTTGGTCAGGTTACTTTGACAAAGTTGTTGCAAGTGGAATCATTTTTATATATTGTAGGGTCAATTTACTTGCTGTGTGAAATATTTTAAGGCCTAAAGTAAAGCTTTTCTGAAAGAAACTGAACTTTCTAAGCTAAAATAAATGATTAATAACAAATAATAATAGTTGAGTAATATTAAGATATTTTTGAATATATATTGATTGTTTAAGCTGTCATTTTATATGTATATTTTTTTACATATATTTTTTCAATTTACACATATACCACAGGAAGACATCTTAATGCAAGAAAATACCATCCAACAAATAAAAAACATAACTACCCAACTAAACACAATATTACATATTTAAAACATATACATTCTAATCTATGCCATCCCTCTGGTTTCCCATACAGAATGTTATTCCAACATTCCTGTAGCATCCTACAAATTCTCACCAATTTGGTACCAGATTGGAAACCTGAAGCCATTCTGCCTAAATAGTTTGAAATTTGTTTAAATTGCCCTTCTGCTGAAAAGTCAGCTGTGCTAATTTCACATTCAACTTGACTATGGTTTTAAATGTCTCTTTTAAAACAAGTTTCCAGAAAGAAATAATGTTCTAAGCTCCAATTTCAAGTTAAATGTATTTTATGGAAACTCTAGATGCCCCAAATTGCAAGAATATAGTTTTTACATTTAGCCGGGTAATCGGCTGGCTGCTGGAGGAGTGAGCTGTTTGTGTGGCTGCACCCACTCTCCTTCTCTGTCCTCCGCCGCCAGTATTTAGTCAGGTGTGCTGCCGGCTGCGTGTGCATCTCTTCTTTCACTTCCCTGCTGGCTGCAAGTGGAGCAAGCTCTGTGAAAATCCCTCACTCACTCTGGCAGGAGTAGGAGATGGGATAACATACAGTTGCTAAGGATCATTAGATGTGTATTTCTTAAAAGGGTGCAGTACAAATCAAGTAAATGGCTGCCAAACCTCCCAGGATACCTTGCAAATAAGAAGAGGAGAGACCAGAACTTTTCCCGGTAAGGGCAGATAGTGTGGGGAAACCAGACTACATGGACATGCTGCTGTGCATGTCTGCTCTGGGAAATAGAGCCTGGTGAGGACCGGAGCTGTGTGCTACATCCATAGAGGCTAAGAACTAAGCCATGGAGAGCCTTTGGTGATGTGGACTGTGGGGCACAGACCTGCTGCTTTCACCCATCTGTGTTCACCTTCTGAAGGACTGATCCTGAGAGAGCCAGTGAGAGTCTAATGCTGGGACTGAGACTTGCAAGGACCTGGTCTAGAGGACTGACACTTCTGGGACAACTGACCATCAAGCATATGGGACCAGACTAGTTGCATGTCAGGAGTGGTGGATAGAACTGCCAAGTTTAATCCCTTGCTGCATACAGTTAATGCCAATAGAGATGGATCCTTGCTTACCTGTCCACAAGCTATCAATGGTACAGATCTAAAGGGACAGCTTTATGTTCACCGCCTTACAGAAGGGGCCCAATGATAGCCGGCCAATACTGACAATTAGGTGCCAAGTACTTGTAGTCACCTCCTGGGGTACCCCTTTGTCAGGATTGCATACACCTACCCACTACTGGGGTTGTATGTATAGTGTGCACAGGAGGATGTTTAATTCATTTGATTAGTTAATGCCTATACATTTAACCATGTTTGCATCAGTAAAAGTGACTTTAGTGTTACTACAGTTCAGTTGTTTTGCATCTTATGAGTCAGTGTTCATGTTATCTACTACTGCATCTTTAAACATGTTCAATTGCTTGCTTATGGATTCATGCATTGTTTTACTGCCTTGCCATAATACACTTAATTATTCTACCACTAAGTTGCCTGTGACCTATTTTCTGTGCATTATTATCTAGTGGTAGCTTACTAACATTTAAACTACATGGGTGTGTCAGTGGGGACCAAGCAGCTTAAAGAGTTGCGGCAGAACAGAGATCTCATTATAACCAAGTGGCTCCTATGGGGGTAGCACTATATATACATTTGTTTTAAAAATATGTTGAACAGATTTCCAGTATCTTACCAACTTATTACATCTCCAGATATGACATATAAAAACGCTCAGTTGCCTGACTACAAAAAGAACTACCCTGAAGACCTACTCTGTAAGGTAATGGGGAGTTCTATACATCCCATGTATAATAAATAACTGATTTAACATATATAATACATATCAAGCTACTTATGTATATTTTCATTTATATATAAAACAATATTTGTTGTGCAAATAATGATTTAGTAAAAAAAAGACCATCAGAGCACCGTGAGTTAGTTAAAAAGACACCACAGATGAAGCTCTCTTTTAGACACAGCTGTCTCTCATTTACGTTTTGTACTGAGTGGTCTGCTATAGAATGAGTGATCACCAGAACAAATAGAGAGAATGCCACACACAATACAAATCTATAATGTGCTAGTGGGGTGGAATCATGAACTTCTAGGTGTACTTATAGCTCTAGTAAAGTGTATTTGTTTGCTATGTGTGGGTTTACAGGCAGCTTTCTAATTTCACAGGAGCCTCCATGGCAGGCTTTGTTAAAGCATGAGAAAAGTGTAAAAAATAAACACATCAATCCATTGGTTTGTTCAGATGAATATTTATTAGTTGTTGCAATCAGCAAAATTAGACAGTGCATTTCATCGGTTTCAGAGGAGCTGGATTATAATAATGCTGAGACCCTGACTAGTAATTGATCTGTGTGGCAAAAAATGAGATTGAGGCTGTAATGCATTTGTCCCAGGCATTTTATCACTCTCTCTTTGTCTTGCTACTCTCCATGGTCTCTACAGGTTCTTATATCTATTTCCCTCAATGCCCCACCCCCTTCTCTTTATCTGAATTACTTTTTGGCTCCTCCATTCAGCATTTCTGTTTTTTTATTTTCCTAAGCAAAGTATAAGTGAAACAGTATTCAGGTGCATATCACTGCTTCATGGGTGTTATCTGTGCTCATCTGTGGCTCTGAGCCTTTCAGCAGCCAAATCTCTGATGGAGTGTCCCAACTGTGCTATGCAGAGCACCATCCATGTCCCTTCTCCGAATCACTGCCACATCACATGGCCAAAGAGGTGAAAAATTAGGTGATAGAACCCAAACACACTTCAGCATAGTTATTTTCCAGTAGCATGCAGGTATTTTTTTTATTTCTTGTTCAAACTGTTTATTGAAAACAAAGAGTATAATACACTACTGAGTGAGTATCAAAACATGGTCAACATAGGAGAAGAACATTGAGTGCACTGCATGATGCGCAAGTGGTGTATTAAAGGTGAGCCAATAATTAAAGTCATGAACAGTGAGTACAACACATTAACTGTTCCATAGGGACAAGGGGAACCAAAAACAGGTAAACTCTTAATAGGCGCCTCGGGTCACTAGGTAGTCATACAAAGTAGACGAAATAAGCATATTACAGAGGCCAAAGAGGATATAAGCAGGTGTGATAATAGAAAGGAGTGGCACAAAAGGCTAAAAAGTCTTGCTGTAACTCTATGTCATGCATGAACCAAAGCGAGAGTTCAGGAGCCTAGAAAGTAATAAGGCTTAAAAGAGAAGTAAGAAAAGAAGAAAGAAGGGTGGGGGTAGAGGGTGGTGTGGGAACGGAAGGGTTTGGAGTCAGAAGGTGGGGGGTCCTGGAGTCCCATTCGATAACCATCATTATCATTATCAGGCTTGAGCGTCAGGGGTGATGAAGATGTAATTACATCACAGAAGTAAGAGGGTCTCATCGAAGTGGGGAGGAGTGATATACCCAAGGTTGCCATGTAATGTTCGACTCTATCTAGGAGGATCACATCCAGCTTAGCAGGGATTATCACCTTAGTGATCCTATTTTTTGTTTCCACTGTATTAAGAGAATCGGTTTTCCAGACTTTTGCTATTGTTTGTTTAGGGGCCATGGTCACTTGAAGGATCAGTTTGTGTTCTGCCAGGCCAATAGAGTATCAGGTGCAAGTACAGTGTCCATCAAAGTTGAAATTATTTGAAATTTGTGTGATCAAAATTACTGCACCACAGGACAAGTCGACCAAATGTGGAGACGAGTGCCAATGTCATTCCAGCCATGAAAACATTTGGGTGAGTAATTGGGTACATATTCAGCGAGGCGAGCAGGAACCAGGTACCAGTAGGTTAAAACCTTGTAGTTGGTCTCTAAGGCTATGATACTCCGAATGGAGGATTTGGTGGCAGTCCACCTGGCATCATATACAATATATTCTTTAAGCAGCCTAAGATATGTAAGAAAATTATTTATTATTACTGTATTATTATTATTATTATTATTGCACTTTACAAAATACAATTAATCCTTAATGGTTGCTAAAACCATAACTGACACATTTAAATCCAAAATGCTAATTAATATGCTACATTTTATATATTCACTGATAGTCTTCACAGAAGTTTGACTATGATACAGTACATGAGTTCCTTTCAGCACAAATAATAACCCTTTACATAACGTTTGTTTTACTAAATCTCCTTACAATAAACAGACATAAAAATAGGGTTTACTAGGGCATAAATTAAGGTAAAAATAGAAAGTAATGCTTTGTTGCAGAATGAGCAGACTATGCAAAATGTATTAGTATTTGACCTCCATATAAATCCAGGAATAGTTTATTAATGAATGTCTTCTTTTAAAAGAACACTAAATCACAGTACTCTTGGTTGGCTGTGCAGGCTGTTTGAAGACTTCCTTATTGCTGTCTGTTTTTATGTAGAGGATATGAATGGGCCAATGATAAATGGAGAATCAGCAATTCAGCATTCCTTCTTTAGAGACCTGCAGCTGTGCGGATTACCCTTTCACTTCCTGAGTTACCGGGACATCACTGCAAAGCTCCATTTTGTTGCATACTGTGGTTCGCCCAGTTAAGAAATGGTTATTATGCGTTGCTTTTTTTCTTACTTGCAGCTGGTAAAGTCATCTGGCAGCGGCTGCCGGATCCTGACCCCGGTATCTTCCGTTCCTCTACTTTCCAGTTACATGAAAAGAAAACTGAAGGAGAAAACTTCCTATGGCCAAGAGCTGAGGCTAATAATGTCAGAAATGTTATCTCTCTGCTCTGAGGCCAAATCCACGGAGCCAAGTTGACTTCCAACTACTTTTACTCTTCTGCAAACAGACATTGTGCTGTTTGTAGCATGGAAGATTTTTACATATTTTTGAAGATTTTAATTACTTTTATTACATTTTTTTTTATAAATTTTTATTTTTATAGATTTTTTAAAATTTCTTTTTTAATTTTTTAAAGATTATTGGAAAATTTTTAAAAGATTAAAGCAGAACTTCACCCAAAAGGGGAAAGTCTGCTTTTCTGGTAATATTTAGTAATGAAATTAGTTGAAATGTGCCAGACAATAAGTGAGTATTTTGAGTGTCATAATAAAAAGAGCTCTCAGTGATTTATGTTAACAACACAACAAAAAAATTGAGAAAACATGTGAATTTCCATACACAAAAGTTACACAAATCCCTTCTTTTTCTGCAATGGCAGGTTTCATAGTAGGTAAGATTGAATAAAGATCCAGTTTAACCTGTGTAGGTGTTTGTGTGTCATGGTCTATAATTATTTCCCATATCCCTGTATGTTGTGTTCTTTAAGATGCACATCCAAGAGTCTCTTAAAAATATCAATACTCCCCGTAGCCACCACTAATTGTGGAAGAGAGTTCCACATCCTTATTGCCCTGACAGTGAAACCCACCCTGCGCACTTTAAGGTTAAACTGCTTCTGCTCCAATCTCATTGTGCGTCCCCGTATCCTCTTACACTTCTTGAGGTATTTGATTTATTTATCATATCTCCTCTCAAGCGTGGTTTCTCCAGAGAGAATAAATTTAATGTTTGCAGTTGTTCCTCATAATTGAGGTCCTCCAGTCCCCTTCTTAGTTTTGTTGCCCTTCTTTGGACTCTCTCCAGTTGGAGCACATCCCTTCTGAGGACTGGTGACCAGAACTCGACAGAATACTCCAGATGTGGTCTAACCAGAGTTTTATAAAGTGGTAGGATTATCGTTCTATCTTTGAAGTATATCCCTTTTTTTATGCATGCTAATATTCTGCTGGCTTTGGTAGCTGCAGCTTGACATGCAATTGCTCAATCTGTCATCTATTAGGACCCCCAGATCATTCTCCATCCTTGATTCCCCCAGCGGTTCTCCCCCCAGTGAGTAGTTTGCATTTATGTTTTTTGCCCCCAAGTGCATTACCTTACATTTTCCACATTAAATCTCATTTGCCATGTATTTGCCCACTCTCTTATTTTGTTCAGATCTTTCTTTCTGAGATTGAGCTATTTATCCCATCCCCTATATCATTTATGAATAAATTCAATAGACAAGGTTAAAACAGGAGACTCTTATGGAAGGTTATTATAGCCGACGGTGGTTAAAGTCATACATGTCAACAAACTGTAGGCTGGTAGTGCCACAGTATAAAAGTGGGGCATTAGTTACGGTCCCCGACTTTTTTGTAAGCATGATTTTAATTCAGACATGACAGCTGTCAGTTGGGTGGTCAATGGCGGGCTCAGGTTAGAGTGCAGGACTGAGAGGGTGCAGTCACTGATGAGCGGTCAGTATCTACGGCTTCACAAAGCATGCTGAGAGTAAGTTAAAGGGTAAATAAACTCTAACAATCAAAAGCATATGATAAAAAATGTAGCGCTAATGATGAAAGTGGTGAACACATAGAAATAATATCCACTAGAAAAAAGCCGTGAATGTGACTATTAAGGTACGATAAACCAATAAAGTTCAATGGTATCCAAATAGGTAAAAATGTAATGGTAGTCCCATGATGGTAGGTATATGCAATAAATCCAACCAGAATGTAAAATCTTCACACCTGTATATCATTGGTTATACGATCTTGAATGGGAAACAGATGAAATACGCTTACTGGAAGTGATGGATTCAGATGTCGGTGACACCGAATCAGACAGGCTCAGAGATCCACAGTGGATATGGTTGGTCCAAGAAACCCCGGATCTCAAGGGGAATCTTCCCTCTGCTGTCTCGATTACGACTGCACAGCCGGAAGGTCCAGGATGGGTCACGGTTACATAGAAGTCTCAGAAGGGTAGGTGGTTCTCCAAAAAAAATATATAAAAGCACCAAAGGTGCAGATCAAAAGATGTTTTTATTGGATAACAATATAAAATAGCGTGATCACGTGGAAAATATAAAAGTATAAAAGCTACACTCTTCCCTACACTTGATTTTATGCTTTTATATTTTCCACTTGATCACGCTATTTTATACTGTTATTGGTGTTATCCAATAAAAACATCTTTTGATCTGCAAAAAAAAAAAAAAAAAAGGGCGAGCTACACTCTTCCCTACACTTGATTTTATGCTTTTATATTTTCCACGTGATCACGCTATTTTATATTGTTATTGGTGTTATCCAATAAAAACATGTTTTGATCTGCACCATTGGCGCTTTTATATATTTTTTTTGGAGAACCACCTACCCTTCTGAGACTTCCATGTAACCGTGACCCATCCTGGACCTTCCGGCTGTGCAGTCGTAATCGGGACAGCAGAGGGAAGATTCCCCTTGAGATCCGGGGTTTCTTGGACCAACCATATCCACTGTGGATCTCTGAGCCTGTCTGATTCGTTGTCACCGACATCTGAATCCATCACTTCCAGTAAGCGTATTTTATCTGTTTCCCATTCAAGATCGTATAACCAATGATATACAGACGTGAAGATTTTACATTCTGGTTGGATTTATTGCATATACCTACCATCATGGGACTACCATTACATTTTTACCTATTTGGATACCATTGAACTTTATTGGTTTATCGTACCTTAATAGTCACATTCACAGCTTTTTTCTAGTGGATATTATTTCTATGTGTTCACCACTTTCATCATTAGCGCTACATTTTTTATCATATGCTTTTGAATACTGGTCACATTTGTATGTAGCTGCTTTCTGTTACATTGGGGGTTAGCGCAGTGTGATATATATTTTTTCCAAACTCTAACAATCAACTTCTCTTATTTGTTCCATTTTTGTCTAGTAAATATAGCATTTAGGTTCGGTTCACACTGCCAGGACCTGAAAGTTCCAGGACTTACAGTACGACTTTGCCAGGCGACTTCCTGGCGATTTGCCGGTGATTTGAGTACTACTTGATGAGACTTTGTAGTGACTTTGAATAGACTTTGAGGAGACTTTCAGTAAATGCCCGTGCAATCTTCCTGTAATGTCAAATCCAAATCACATCAATTAAGATGAGAATCCGACTTGGAGTCGACTTCCATTGAAGTCTATGGGCACAAGTCAGATAGAAGTTGCCTTAATCGCTTCAGCCCCAGGAGAATTTTACCACCATCTGACCAGAGCACTTTTTGCGATTCGGCACTGCGTCGCTTTAACTGACAATTGCGCGGTCGTGCAACGTTACACCAAAACAAAATTGACGTCCTTTTTTTCCCACAAATAGAGCTTTCCTTTGGTGGTATTTGATCATCTCTGCGGTTTTTATTTTTTGCACTATAAAAAAAAGTGACAATTTTGAGAAAAAAGCTACATTTTGTACTTTTTGCTATAATAAATTTCCCCCCAAAAAATATAAAAAAACACATTTTTTCCTCAGTTTAGGCCGATATGTGTTCTTCTACATATTTTTGGTAAAAAAAATTGCAATAAGCGTATATTGATTGGTTTGCGCAAAAGTTACAGCGTCTACAAAATAAGGGATAGATGTATGGCATTTTTATTATTATTTTTTTATAAGTAATGGCAGCGATCTGCGATTTTTATTGTGGCTGCGACATTATGGTAGACACATTGGACACTTGACACTATTTTGGGACCATTGTCATTTATACAGCGATCAGTGCTATAAAAATGCACTGATTACTGTGTAAATGACATGGCAGGGAAGGGGTTAAACACTAGGGGGCGATCAAGGGGTTAAGTGTGTCCTAGGGAGTGATTCTAACTGTGGGGGGGATGGGCTACCACTGACATGACAGCGATCACTGATACCGATGCCAGGGAGCAGTAGATCCCTGTCATGTCACGAGGCAGAACGGGGAAATGCCTTGTTTACATAGGCATATCCCTGTTCTGCGGCTCCGTGACACGATTGCGGGACACCAGCGGACATCGAGTCCGCGGGACCCGCGGGCACGGTCATGTTGTATGTGGCGCACGCCCACTAGCCCCGCCAATTAAAGGGGACGAACAAGTACGCCCATTTGCCCACCGCTGCCATTGTGCCGACGTATATCAGCGAACAGTGGTCAACAAGTGGTTAAAGTAGTACAGGAACCTTTTCTAGAGTTGGAGTGACTTCAGTAGTGCTAATTAAGACAGCTCTCATTGACTAACATGGGATTTCACATGTCCCGCAACTTGGGGTCTCACAAGTCGGATCCCAAGTCGCAGCAGTGTGAACCGAACCTTAACCGCTTTACGACCGCCCCATAGCAGATTTACTTGCTACAGGGTGGCCGCTCTGTGCAGAATCACGTATACATACATGATTCTGCACTTCCAGGTTTTGGCTCAGAAAAATATTTTTTTTTTTTTCAAAATTGACGGGTGTTCTATGTTTTAAGCACAAAAAATAAAAATCGCAGAGGTAATCAAATATGACCAAAAGAAATCTCTATTTGTGGGGAAAAAGGACATCAATTTTATTTGGGTACAGTGTCGCACGACCGCGCAATTGTCAGTTAAAACAACGCAGTGCCGTATCGCAAAAAATGGCCTGTTCAGGAAAAGATAAACCTTCCAGAGCTGAAGTGGTTAAAGTGTTCTGTAATATCTATTGATAAATAGAATGCATAAATAAATACCTGTTGATCTTGCCAGATATATTGCCAGCTGTTAAGTTCTTGTGCTCTCTGCCTGTGCTAATATCAGTTACATTGTCCTCAACTATCTCTGAGGGTACAGAACTTTTGTGTTATACTGAAAAGCAGAGAGGTGGGGTTCTGTAGTCCTATCTTGTTTCTCTTGTCCTGATACAAAAGGTTGAGTGAACGTTGTTACCCTAGGACTGGAAGGGTTTTACTGGCAGAATTATCAGGTAAAAATACAAAGTCTGGAGGTGCAAATTTATGTCCTGTGATGGTACTTGTTAATACTTTCTGGCTTTGAATTGTAAGTTTTTGTTTGGTTTATGCAGAATTTATCTATGTTTCTGCTCCTGTACTATTGTTGTTACCTAATGGTACATTATACTTTGGAAAACCCTAATAAAATTTCTACTGTTAGAAAAAATAAAGAGTCTATAAAAGTCTGAAAAATCATAATATTAAAGGTGTTGTAAAGACAGAACGTTTTTTATCTTAATCCATTTTGCGTTAAGATAAAAACGTGTGCAGCAGCTCCCCTTATCCCCCCTAATACTTACCTGAGGTCCCTCTGTGTTGTAGGTATGTCTCGGCTGTCCGGGACTCCCCTCCTTATTGGCTGAGACAGCAGCGCAGTAGCATTGGCTCCTGCTGCTGTCAATCAAAGCCAGTCAGCCAATGAGAATAGAAAGTGGGCGGCCACAGCTCTGTGTATAAATGGACACAGGGAGCTGTGACTCAGCTTGGGTGCCCCCCATAAAAAGCTGCTTGCTGTGGGGGCACTCGACAGGAGGGAGGTGCCAGGATAGCCGAAGAGGGACCCAAGAAGAGGAGGATCGGGGCTGCTCTGTGCAAAACCACTGCAGCAGAGGAGGTAAGCATAACATGTTTGTTATTTTTAATTAAAAAAAAACAAAAAAACAAGACTTCACAATCACTTTAAGTGTAAACACGTAAATATGTAACACATAAGGTGTCTCTGACTACTGCAGAGAGAAAACAGCAAGAGCAAGGGTCCTACTTTGCAGGATGCTGGGAGGGAACAGGCTTTTCTAATCAGGTTGTGGCTGCTTTTTAATGAAAGCCTACTGTAGGACTTTGAACATCTGTTTCGATGCACTTGGAATGTATTTAGATGAATTAAACTAAAAGTACAGTTGGGCTTTAAAAATAGTGAATCTGTTTACTGCTTGTTGGAGCTAGTGCCATGGTATGCAAAACTATTTAGTAAAAAGCTGAATCAGAATAACTTTCAAAATTTGGCATGGTCTAAGTCACAGACCAGAACTGGCAGCTCATGACACTATTAAAATAAATCCTATAACCCATATTAAGAACTTTATGAAAAGCATTTGGTTTATAGTCTTCCTAAAGTAAATTCAAAACTACAGTTTTTTCTGCAGTTGATAAAAATAAATCATATCTTGAAATCGTCTCTTCTCCCAAAGAAAAGAGCAATGATATATTAAAGTGGAATGGCATCTGAGCACCACAAACTGAAAAGGCTATTTATTTTATTTTTCATATTC